>NW_026731761.1:0-112500 GCF_028476545.2 Physella acuta | reverse complement strand
CCTCTATTAGTGCATATGTCAGTCCATCGTTAGAATTGTTTTCTTAAATTTTCGCTTGACATTGCAGTGTGTGGTTTGCTTTTTTTTTTTTTTTTTTTTTTTTTTTTTTTTTTCGCAATTCTTGTGTCTGAAAACTGAGCATACTTCGCCATGCAATCAACCCCGGTACCTCCTCCCTCCTTCACTCCCTCCCTCCCTCATAATGTTTGCATGTGTCCTTTTCTTCACCCCCATCACGTGACTGATAACAGTTCAAAGGTTATCTATTCTACGGCGCGGGGAGTTGTGGGTAAAGCGGGTGCATCTCATCTACCGATGGCCAGCCCTTGAGCCGGTGTTTAACAACTGGTCGCCTGCCGGCAGCTGGTCATACTAGACCTGGTTCCTGTCTACGGTTCGCGCCGACTGATAAAAGGGAGAGAAATAAAACACGAGATAGAATTTATTTATATGGCGAATGTGATAGAGATATGCGAAAGAGTGGGGAAAGTTGAATGCGAGGGCTATAAGATGCGATCACGTTTGGTTTTATCATTTTTACTACCTGTCTTTGATTTATTTTTATTTTCTAGCTTACGCTTTTATTCAAGTGCTCGTTTATGAACTTTTGGATTGCCGTTTGAAATGGGGCATGTTTTGAGATACGAATGTAATTTCTATCTCACCCCCCCCCCCCACCCACCCACCCACACTGTATCTCAGTCGTGTATTCTTGATAAGTCTAAGAGTTTGTGCCGTTGAACAAATAATTGAAGTATATGACACAGATCCTAAATAAAGAAAACACCGTGTCGTCCAGTGTGCGTGTAGGACTTTAGATGTAAGCTAATATCTTAAAAGCAATTTTGTCAAATTGTGTTTTGTTTGATATCCCACCACTGTTGTTTATTAGTTGGGGAAAAGTTGTGTTTAATATTTTAATTTATAAACCTCGTGTAAGGGTAGTCTATGGAAATTATTTAATTCTTCTAAGTAGAGACTGATCAGCTATTTAGTGCATCGGTCTTTCATCGTGATCCTGGTCATGTATTTACTATGGGTACCAGAAAAATGCGCAATCGGGAAATTGCGCAGCGGCAAACCTCGCAAACAGAAAAATGCGCAGTCGGAAAATTTGCGCAACGAAAATGTGCACAAAAATCTATATGCTCACATACAAACTAATTATACTAATACATTTAAATGTTGTCATATTTCGTAGAAATATGTTTTATTATGCTACAGTGTAAATGAAATCACTCTTTGTTAATGTCTTTAAATGTTTGGTTTAGAAAATAAAAATGCCATTGCGCAGTTTTCCGTTGCGCATATTTCCGGTCACCATTTATTAAGTACGAGTTGGTGATGGTAGCACTAAGTAAAAGGTGTGTCAAGTTGAAGTACCAAGGTGTGTACATTTTCAGGTACAGCTGCGTGTACCCACCAAAAGGTAGGCAGTATATAAACCAGTGACTGACAGCACTCATTGTATATGACCCGGATGAAGAAATTGACCAGTTTATCTAGCTGTCGAAGCTGACATTTGCTCCGTGGCTCTCCAAGCTGACAGCTCTTCATCTCTCTCAATGTGTTTACACCTAAACCCACAGCTCCTAACGGGAGCCGGCGAGTACAACCCGGCTCCACTGACCCCCATGTCACAAGTTTACTTCGCTCAGGCGGCCAGATAAATCTGTTTTGTTTCTGGCCAAATTCGCAGGCTGGTTTTCTTGAGTCAGGTGTGGTCCCCACTTGGCGTCTGTTTGTTTGTTTTGCCACGCGCTATCAAACAACAATTAGGGCGTGTGTTCCCCCCGCGTTACTACGGCGTAAACAAAGCAGCCTCGGGGCTAATCTGTCTCGAAAGACAAAACAAACCTCGAACAAACCTCGGTTTGTGAGGCACACTTTCAGACCGATTGCCCAGATATTGAGAATGGCGTAGACGAATAGATTTATCTTCGAATCCGTGTGTTAATTTATTGTTACAACTGCGTTAATCTATCCATGTCATCTCGGATTAAATTAAATTTTCATTTAACAGAATTTGGCTGAATATGGTCGAGTCGCAAGCTCTATATGGATAGTCGTTGAAGAAGTGTAGTTCGTACCCAAGCCTAGCGTGTTTCTTTATACGCTTTCCTTAATTATAACAATTGAAATAGTGCATTTGTTCAACATACGGTCGTGTATTTTTTCCAACGTGTTTTTCGCAAAGTAATCCATTGCCTACAGCTCTCCTTCCATCCCTCTATTTCATTCTCTTTCTTACTTCTCACTGTACTGCCCTTTCGTTCTCTATCTCGCTCTGTATCTCATACTCCCTCTCCTCCCACCTCCCTCTCCTCCCCTTCTCTCCCTCCCATACTCTCTATCCCTCCTCCCTCCCTGTTGTTTTCCACTCTTGTCCATTCCCCCCCCCCCCCCATCCTTCCCTTAACCATTGCAAAATATCACATTCTTTACTCATCTTTATTTTCAGCTTATCGATAATCAAATTATTTAACCTAATGCGTTTCTATAATTAAATATATCGTGAAAGAGGGCCACTGTTTGGCCCGGGGGGGTGTGGGGGGTAAGATTGATGGCAGAATTATACTGAGCTGTATACCTCTACCCCCACCACTACCCTACCTCTGTGATATCGCTATCATCTCACATTCCTTTTTAACCTAGACGAGGTATACAAGAAGCATGTTTTAAAACAAAGTTAAAGCAACAAGTTAAATTATTTTGGGATTAACAATTTTTTATTATAAATTTAATCATGCAAAGCTTGTCGGAGGAGGGGGGGGGCTACTCGTTAAAACGAATTTGAAAATACTCTGTTTATCCTGGGCCGGTTTAGTTTTTTTTTTTTTAGGTGGAGGGGGGGGATTAGCTATTTATAAAGTAGTTTGCTACACGTAAATGAGACATCTTTAAAGTAGGTTGCTACAGGTGCTTAGTTAGCATTGCGGTTCGTGTCAGTTGATAAGAGCAGATTTTACAAATGAAGGTGTCGGATACTACTGCTTTAAAAAAACAAAAATGTACATTACTTTGTAACTTTCTAAAGTGTTTTGAATCGTTTTCCGGAGTCAATCATAGCTCTTTTTTGTATATCTTATGTTGATTTGATTGCTGAATTCGTTTAGATATTTGTCCGAAAGATGCTTTCAAGAAAAATTGTTTTGAAAAAGGATGTTATGTTGGGGGTTAGGGATTTTAAGTGATTAGGGTTCAAATTTCCTTCATATAGCTTAGCGTAGCACTGCGGTATTTTAGCCACTGACTAACGCTCTCATTCTTATACCCAGGCGTAGGACCTCTATACTGGTGTCAGTGACTAAAGAGTTCCTTAAAAAAACATCAGCGAAAAGAACCACAGTATTCTGGCCGCCGATTAAACGGTTCCCTCAAGTGCCGTCTCAGATAAAGTATCAAGAACCGCCTTCTTCCCCGGCCGGTTGTTGTTCTTTCATCCTAAATTCCTTCCCAGCTCATAACAAGTTCTATTTAGACCTTTTCCATACATTGTGTGGTGTGGGGGAGGAACGGACGACGATGCTCACAAATTAAACACTTGTTTCCCTCCATGACGTCGGGAAATTCTTGCCTTACTCTCTAAACAAAGCTGCTGTGTTCTCGTGTCATGTCGGACGTGTGGATAAAATTTTCTAGTACATACAGATATACCAAAATGATACATATATATATATATATTTTTTTTTTTTTT
This sequence comes from Physella acuta, assembly GCF_028476545.2. NCBI lineage: Eukaryota > Metazoa > Mollusca > Gastropoda > Physidae > Physella > Physella acuta. Next base: position 108,803 of record NW_026731761.1, on the reverse strand, counting down.
GCTTAGGAATTTTTATTTTCCTCAAAACAAAGTCGTTATTGTAAAGGCGTCATGCGTCATACAAAAAAAAAGCAAGCAGTTTTGATTTCCTCTTTGCTTTTTTTTTTAATTTATTTATTGTGTGTGTGTATAGAGTTAGTTAAGGTAAAAGTAATTATACATTAGCTGTCTGGCTTGTTGTGGGAGGCTCCATCGAATTACTGATTTTAGAGGGTATCGTTCTTTCGGAACACATAAAACTGCTAATTTACTGAAAGTTTAATACTGTAAATTTATATATATATATATATATATATATATATATATATATATATATATATATATATATATATATATATATATATACTATATACTATATTAATAAAGCGTTTTAAAAACTTTATATTATTATATACCTAATGTATGTAATTTGTATGTTCACCAATTTTTACATAAGTACCTAAGAAAGCCAATCTGTCGATGCTAGGAATTTCCATGAATAATGTCCGACAACTCAGCTTTGAGAAACTCATTTGTCAAGGGCGTTAACTCAAATTGAAAGATTTCATTTAAAAAACATCGAGCTAGCTCCGTCGTGTTCAGTTTGTACTAGTAACCTTTCAACCTCACTAACTTTGACATGCGCGTTGGTTTTTCTTTGAGTATCGGGGTGACGAAAGAAATTGGTTCGATCTGTTCAATAACCTCTGCCGCGTAAGGATAATTTCATTTTTTTTTAATGGGGAGGTGGATCGCTATTTTTTATGATGGAGTGTCATACTCTTTTTTATGGTGTAGGGTGAGCAGGTCATAATTTTGATGACAGCTAGAAAATAATCTCTCAAAACTAGAAACTAAGTTAAAGAAAAGTTCTGAAAAAAATGTAATTTTGTTGCTTTAATAATCAGCCTGAACCCCCCCCCCCCCCCCCCCCCCACACACACACACACTCACACAAACACCTCCCTCTCCCCACCTATTTGATCTCCGACAGTTTTTGACCTCTATAAAAACATCCCACACTACAATTTTAACACCTTTTTATTTTAACGACGTACCATAAACCACTTGTGTCGGTATGGTTTTAATAAAACAAAATCGGTCAGCTACAAAAAAAAAAATAATGAAGCGTCCAAATTAAATTCATCACTTTAAAACAGCTCATTAAATTTTCATTGACCTGCATCTTTGATGAGGCGGTCGTTAACCTCCCACACAAAGCCTCAGTACAGTTCTCGTTTAAACTTTAATACCAGCGAGTCGCCTCCCCTGTCGCTGACCTATGAGGTAGAAGCCCGGTTTATAGCCATAATACCAGTCAGAATGTACATAAATTAAGCGGATTAGAATAGCGTATGTTGGGATAAGCTTGATTTATATCGCCGGTATGGTTTAGCCTGTCACAGCGAAACAGGTTCGCTAATTTTATTTACAAATGTATTTTTATTATTTTTATTTTAAAAATATATATTTATGTATAAAAAATATATTAAATCTCATTGAAGCAAGATATGAACTGTTGGAATAAGCTAAGTTTGCTTGCCTTCAATAGACATACGTTCATATATACACGCATATATATCCATAACACAAATGTATTCACATACACACTAACAAACATTCATACACAAATACACAACACACGTGTATACATACATGCGTGCATACATACGTACGTATGTACGTACATACATACATACATACATACACACATACATACATACATACATACACTCACACATACACACACAACACACATGTATACATACATATATACATACGTACATACATACATATACGCACGCATGGGCAGAATTATAACCATATTACAACACTATTGTTATGCTGCCGTAGCAAAACTACTGTTTATGTGACCTTACTACCATCCTCCACCCTCAGCCCCACCCCCCCCTACCCCCCCGCCACGCACCTCCACTAAGTTTGTTGAGTTAAAACAAACAAATCAATCACCAACCTTTGCTTGTAAATAAAACTGACGTGTCTCCGTGAATGCTACGGACCCGTCTCGGGTTACCTACACAATCAACTGCCGTTCAAGTGTATTGGCTTGACATTTCCTTCTATACAAGCATACATACATATGTACACCGACGCCCTATTTCTGCGCCCTACCCCCACCCTTTTCTGCATCCTACCCCCCCCCCCACCCCCCCCCCCCCCACCCCGTTCTCTGCGCTATATTACCTTCTCTCTGCGCTATTCCAACTCATCACAAGCGACCTTCCACCATTTATCTGCGCCCCCCCCCCCATTTCATCGGCCTACCACCCATGTGTCTGCGCCCTGCCCCCCACCCCTCAGCTACCTACCACCACCTCCTATGTTTACCACCCCCCCTCTCAGCGACCTACCATCCTCTCCCTAGGCCCTACCACATTTGATTGAAAACTGCGTCTCTGTCAATGATATTCAATTGCATGTTTTTTTACTTGCAATTTTTAAAAAACTATTGCATATGAAAAGATTAGCGAAAAGTACATAGAATATTGTAATATGGATTGTTGTTGTGTTTAAAAGTATCACAGGCTTTCTAATGATATGCTTGATGTGGGTGGGGTTTGTTGCATTGGATTTGCATAATTATGAACAAAAATAATATAAACAAATGTATTAACTTGGTAATTATAGCTGCTGTGATGGGGGGGGGGGGGGGGGGTAGGGCTTATAGCATTTGTCATTTTAGGAAGGGATCTAGTCGGTGTTTGACGATTGGGGGGGGGGGGGGGGGTTAAATCATAGGTAAAAATGTGATAAAATGTATGGACGAATAAAAAAAGGTTTTAAACAGAAAAATATTTCTCTCACTTTTTGCTTTATTTTAAACAGTTAGACCTATGTATCACGTCTGACATTTTTTTTTAATCCCGTAAACGAGTTCTTAAACTTAAAACAGTCTCGTGGGCCGTTTAATCCTCTTTAAACCCAGAGTTCTAAAGCTTAAATCAGTCTATTGCACCGTTTTTAATTCTCTTTAAACCTCGGCTAAATCTTGCTTTGGACTCTTAAAACAACTCAACAACACACAGAATCAGGAGCAGACAAGCACATCTTGACTGACGAAGAGTTACCCCACCTTGTGTGTTCGCTCTCTTTACCTTTATTTACATAAATGTGTTATTTTTTTTTTTCTTGGCTTCTCCAGAGTTTATATCAGAGCTTCGAGTCTGAGTCTGCCTGAGATAAAAGATAAATTTCTAAACACGAGTCGCCTCTTGAAATTGGAATGCAATTCATTCCGTTCTAACGGAGTCTTGGAGACCTGTGAATGGATGCTATATACTGGTGTTTATAGATGTGGAGACCGTTCCTTGTGGGGGGGGGGGGGGGGGGGGGGGGGTGTCTCGTGTACTCATTTGGCTTTGGGGATGTGTGTTTGTAATTTTGGGAAAACTGCACTTTTATAAAGTGCATGGTTTAGTATGACTAGTGTTTGGGAAATATGAAAAAAAAATAAGGCATTCTGACAAATTTCTTTAGCTATTTCTGATGTTTGCTATGCGTTATCCTTCTGTTGTCTACGGTGTATTTTCAAAGCGTTAACTTTGATAGTTGCGTAGGTCGAAGTCAAAACTTGATACATTGTACTGTGCTACTTGATATTTACATAAAACGTCTTTGCTTTCCGCAGCATTTCATTATAAACTTTCTTGATGTAGAGTGTTCTGTATTCTCACGCCTCTGTTAATTAGTAATTAAAATTAACACTTTTAAAACATAAATTAACTTAAAGCGTTTAAGGACATGAAGTAATAATACACTTTTTAACAGCCAGCAGTATAAAAATGTTATAATGATTTGTCTCGGTTTACGTACGTTTCATGCTACGAGCAATTCAAGCTACGAACGCTTTACACTACGAACTCCGAAACCCTATCGTAATTCAAAAGCTGGGTGTAGTGTGTGCTAGCCTATTCCGTGTTGGCTTAAACTTCCACATCAGCTAATTACAACTGTGGTCTGTTGCGCAAGATGAAAGAAGGGAGACCACTCACGATTCTGATCTGACCACCGTGGTAGATCTACGCCCAACACAGGCTTGTATTTGTTCTCAAACTCATTTTTTTCTAGTCCTTAGACTCACACCCGCCCCTCCACCCTCTTCGTACCCCCCCCCCCCCTCCGGCACTTACGATGTGATTTAAATACCGTTAATTATTGTCTACCCGCCAAGCCTGTGTTTTAAACTTGAGCTGTCACCTTATGTTGAGTAGACTATACCTTCCTCTCTTCTAATGCGAAGAGACAATCTAAAGCACGGCATGTATGTTTTTTTTTTTTTGTGTTTTTTTTAACTATTGTTCATTTTTTATTCAAAATAAACAATATTTTTACTAAGCATCTGCAACTTCAATTTAAATTTGATTTAAATGAAAAATAAAAACAATTATGATAATTCTGAAAGTATTCAAAACAATTTAATTACTTTTAAAAAAAACAAACTCTTACGTAACATTATTTCTTCCTTCGTTTTTTCTCTTATATTATTCTAGTTTTGCTTGTAATTTTTTCAAAGATTCGGATTAATGCATAGTCTATTGTTTTATTTTCAAATATAGTCAGATTTTTGAAAACTCGATACACCAAATCTCGGGGGTCTGTAGTTACGCTGGAAATGGTTATGTTACTCCAATTGGATGCGAATTTAATTTAGTTATTCTTCATATTTACCTATTTCAACGGTAATAAGTTTAACTGTGTTTTGTTTACTAAAATTTGCAACTTTTAATTATCATTAATTAGTAATTAGCTGTGTACTTTTTTAAAGCTTAATTTAAAATATGAATTTCTAAAATAAATTTTCTTATAAAAATCACCGGAATATGTATAGGTATTCATCCGTGACTGTTATATTAAATATAAATTCTAGACACCACTTATTCAAGGGTTAAATCTGTGACGTTATCTAGTCACTTAAAAAACTAAACCATTCTTGCAACGAAAAAAAAACATGCTAATTTAACATTAATGACAGTACAAAATGGCAACAACGTTAAAAATTGTTCGCTGACTTAAAAAAACATTTAGGTTAAATTTAAAAAATAAAGTGTCTCCTCGCACTATTTCCGCCTGGAAAAATCGTTTCAAATATTCTTGCGCCAGTGAACGTGTACACTTTAGTGGTATCTGAAGTACCAAACTTTGGTGAAAGTGCTTTTGTCAACAAATGCCGTGAGTACACAAGTCTCTCAACAATAATGGAATGCACGTGAAGCGTGAGCCCTTTTTATTGTCAGGCGGAGCTTTGGTCGCTTAAGATATATTTTTAAACATTTTAATCGCCAACGGTTTTTCTAATATAGCGAAACAAAATGTGTATTATCTCGTATTTTCCAAATTTTATATATATTTTTGTAATGTTTTAACGGGTATTTTAAGTCGTGAGAGCATTGAGTCTAGAAGGTGTAGGCATATATATTAGTTTGTTTTTAACATTCAGGCTCAAATAAATAAATAGATGGGTAAGTAGGTATCGGTAGATAGATCGATAGATAAATAAATGGGCAGATAGATAGATAGATAGATAGATAGATAGATAGATAGATAGATGGATGGATGGATGGATGGATGGATGGATAGATAGATAGATAGATAGATAGATAGATAGATAGATAGATAGATAGATAGATAGATAGATGTATGGAGTGATATAGAGAAAACATACAAATAATATGTGTATATATATATACAAATACAAATATATATGTATACACACACACACATATATATATATATATATATATATATATATATATATTTGTATATATATATACACATATTATATATATATATATATATATATATATATATATATATATATATATATATATATATATATATATGTATATATATATATATATATATATATATATATATATATATAGTGTAACTTTCCCTGACATAACTACTGCAGCTGGTAAGTGGCATTTGTCAGCCAGCTAAGAGTTACAATTAACCCTTGAGGCCCCGCCGACCACGGGAGACGCACGTGGTGATGGATGGGAAAATTGAGCTAAAGAGGTTGACAAGCTTCCGGTGAACGCCGCAGAGTGCCGGCGATTGGATCAATCTGATGCCGTAGATGGATGTTCGGAGGCGGGGGTCTTGTTAACTTATCAGCGACCCGAAGCGTCGCGTCGCTTTTAATTGCTGTTTACAAGACATTGGTCACCTTAGTAACGCGAGATTAATGGCAGCCATTATGGTGAGAAAATAGAAATCGGGTTTTTCTGAAATTCGTCAAACTGCGCCGAGAAGGAAAAGTTTCAGTAGCCTACAACTTGATACTATAATCTTGTGAAGTTAAAGAAAATGTTTTAAATAAATCAGCCTTTTAGAAGATACTCGTTAAAGATATTCAAGTCTTGCTTGTTCAATTTTTTAAAATTCTAAAATACGTTTCCAACTTAGAGATTTAAATTCACAATTGTGTAGTTCTGAATAGAACATGCTAATAACAACAGTGGGCATAGGATCAAATCCAGATTAGACTTCCGCAGATATTCTTACCTAGAATTCATAACACAAATAATAAGTGTATTCGTTGTTAAACAACCATCGTTTGTACAACGGTATTACAGTAGTATGATTAGAATTTGTTTTTAAAGAATAGCTTTTTTTTTCTCGGCATTGTGTTAAAATGTTGTACACCCTTGACATAAAAAAAAAACTTCTGTTACTTTTTATTTTCTTTCGGTGACTTGCTTGGTTTCAAACGTCATATCGTTTCTATGATCCTGTTGTTGTTTTTTATGTTGTTTTATGTTGGTGCTGTTGCTGTTTTAGTCTTTAATTAAGTACTAAGGTTTGTTTGGTTGCTTTGTTTTGTATCTACTTAACTTTAAAGCTTTGGACATTGATACTATTTCCAGCGTCTTACCTCCTGAATTCTTACCTGTATATTGATACTAACTCTTCAAAGTAGACTAGCATTGACCCACACACATCCCCATAGTCCTTAACCAAACCCCCTCCAAAATGAACAACCGCCATCTTAGTTTTTCATGCAACGCAAGAAAGTACCCATATATATTTTTTTATCCTGAGTATGTTATGTAATGCCTGCCCGTAAATAAACATTTCCTACATCCCCCCGCTAGTTCCTGTACAAAAAACAAAATCCGGTCATGAATGGAGTAGATCGGGTAAACATATTCCGGCCCTCGGTTTCCGTACCTTCACCCCGTCAGCGGAAGCCTGGAACTCGAAGACTGGTAGACGTCGTTGCACTGGCGTCGTGTGTAAATAGTGGGGGAGGAGGGGAGGGGTAAAGCTGGTGTGGGAGGGAGGGGGGAGTATGCAAGACGTAAACAGAACAATAGTTTATAAAGTGGGGGAATACAGCTGATGAAATCATTCCGTTCTGTTTTGGGAGTCTGGTAAATGGGAGGGGGGTTGCTGGGGTGTGGAGATTTACTTTTCAGGTTTTTTTACAAATACACACGTAGCATGTTCTTTACATGAACAAAGATATACGTGTACACATACATACAAACATAGGCCTACATACATACTTACGTACGTACATACATACATACACATACATACATACATACATACATACATACATACATACATACATACATACATACATACATACATACATACATACATACATACATACATACATGCATACATGCACACATGCATACATGCACACATACATACATGCATACATACATACATACATACATACATACATACATACATACATACATACATACATACATACATACATACATACATACATACATACATACATACATACATACATACATACGTAACTCATGGAAATTATTGCATCTTCCCATGGCAGTCGTGCTTGCAGTAAAGTTTTTTTTTTTTTTAAGTTTTTTTCTAAAAACTGACATCGCCTGCCCTTTGCGTGACGCCACCAATCAGTCGTCTGCCTGAAGTCAACATAATGTAAGAAAAGTCTCAGTCCCATAGACCGGACATGACGTCACCGGAACTGTGTAATTTATCCCTTTTTCTGAGACACTTTCAACTTACCCTTCAACCTGAGCACTAGTTCAGTTGCTCGCGAGACGGGAACTATTTTTTTCAAGCGTAGCTACACGATATGTTCACTCAAGGAAGTTCACAAGTTTACGTCTATGCTGCCTTATAATACTGTCAGTTCTAGACCTACACTCCCATATAATATAACTTAACTTGGTAAACCATTACAGTAAAACTATTAAACTGTTGTTTTTGTTTTTTGGTTTTTCGTTTGGAAAAAAAAAGTGCGATTTTTAAAACGAAATACAAAGTTACTTAACACGGTCGAGAAGGAGAATCTTGGTTTGAAAAAATTAAAATATTCTGAAAATAATAAAGTGCGGTAGTATTAGTAAAATTAGTAGTAGTGGTAGTAATAGTAGTAGAAATTTAGAAATAAAAATAATAATTAAGATTATTTTTAAAATTACTATTCAATTAATAGTTGGGCTGGACTAGGGTACATAGTGCTAGTATTTTTTAAAAATACAATAAAGAAAGAACAGGAGAAATATTTTCTGCTAAGTCTGGACTGTCAGGTATAGACATTTCTTCACCCATTGCAAAACGCGGCATTTCTCTAAGAGGAAACGGAAATAATGAAATTTTGTATTTCTTGTTTTTTTTTTCTTTAAGTGTCGCGTAGGTAAAGGATATTTTTGTTATGTTTAAAGGATATTTCTTTAAAATAACTGCCATGCAGGATGGGGGAACTATCGCTCGTTGCGTCACTCAAAAAAAAAATTTATTATTTAAAAACCCGGACTAACGTTTCGAGCAGGCGGGAAGTCTGAGCATAGACGTGAACACGTGAGCAATCAAAACAAGAGTTTGGTAGGGGGGGGGGGGGGGTAATTCGCTTTGACACCTGTAAAATGAAGATGTTACTGGAATACCGCTTAAAGGTGTTCGCGTCGCGTTTTTGATGGGTTTTTTTTTTTTTTTTTTAATAATCCGATTTGATAAAATTGCTGCGACCTAAGGAGTTCTTCGGAATTCAGAATTTGTGAAAGTTAAAATATATGAGAGGGAATGTATTTATTTTTGTTTGCGACTCTCAGTTTCAACAATTTACTGGTTCTGAATTTAACAATAAACGGTTCTGAGATTCAGCAGTTAAACGGTTCAGAATTTCAACAATAATTAGTCATGATATTCAACAACTAAAGGCTCTGTATTTCAACAACTAATGCCTCTGAGGGTGAATTTCTCCAAGCGAGCTGTTAAACTGCGTTTGTGATTCGAAAAGAAATAATTTAACCCTCTAGAACCTATATAATAAATACATCGCCTGTAGTTGAGTGCAGAAGCGACATCAGACACTCTATCCCCCCCCCCCCCCCCCCCCCCCGCGCTGTTTTCTATCGTTTTATTTAAACGCTTGTATAAGCTGTTTTCTATTTAGACGTACGCATCAGCTGTGGAAGGGGACGCGCAACACCAACATTAAAGGCAGGGGAAAAAAACTGGTGCTGTGTGCTGTACAGGACAGTTTTTTTTTTTTTTATATCGAATGACGTGGTTGGTTTACAGTGCGTTGATTTGTTTTAATTTTTTTTTTAGCGCAATTTCCATTCTGGAGAATTGCGTTTATTAACTCGTCATTTCTGGGAATGGATGGATGAATGTATGGATGAATGTGTGTCCGGGCTTTAAGTCGTATCTCCTCCTCAACGAAGCAATATCGATGACTAGTTCCAAAAGCAATTATGTTAAGCAAGTTACGAGAATGAGCATAGGCCATAAAAATTCCGGGTTTCTTTCATGTATTTCCCGGAAAAGCCAAAAAAAACCTCGAAAAAATGCAGTTTTTGGCCCATATCTCGGCAACCAGACCACTTAGCGACTTGAAACATGTACCAATCGATTCCTGCCATAATTTAGAACAATATTGCCGAAGTAAGTTTTCAAAAATATCCTCTCGTTCGGTCACAAATTTTAAAATTACATAAACACCTACAAACCGATCGTTCTTCTAGCTTGAACGCACCCCAGCAATATACGTCAGAGCTATTTTTAGATAACATAAGGAAATTGCGCATAAATGTCACTAGACTTTTTTAATTAACTTGTTTAATTAACTTGTTTTTTAGTGCGTGTCAGAATGTAAGTTTTCGTTTGCTGGGTGGGGTTGGAGGGGGGGGGCAGCACGGGTTAACGCCCAGTTTGGTCAGTTGTGTCTTCCCTAGCCATGCCTATTTATATACAGCTATGCCCACTTTCACATTACCCACTTCCACCGTTTTCTAACTCTTCGTCTTTTTTACCTCTATTTTCCCATTTTTATTTGTCGCAGATTTATACATAGAAATATATTACATGCATAAGGAGATAGGACCCTCCCACTTGGGATAGAACCCCCACACCCTCATTCACACCGTACTTCTGATATTGGCATTGCTTACAAAATGTTTTATTCATCATCTACATTGTGTACAACTTATCATTACGTAAATATCAGATGCCAATATAACTGGTTTATTGGAATTAGCTGAGCTTTATAAATCGGTAAATCCCGCTATATTTATTTTTACCATAGTTAATTTCGAAAATAAATTTTATTGTAAACAAAAAAGAATCTACATTTTGTAACCTAATTTGTTATTTATATATTTTTTAAATAGCCATGTTGAATGCAACGGGTGACAGGTGTATGCGCAATAGCTCTGACGCGCATCCCAACGGCCAGACGTCACAGATCTTTCCTTAATCCGGGCATTTTCTCGAGGAAGAAAACAGAATTTGAAATTCTAATGAATTTCGCCTAATCACACATTAGGGACAGATAAATTTGTATTTGCCCTTTCGTTTTGTTTTTTAAGGGAGATAAATGGTATTTATTCAAAGGTTAGAGAATGTCACATTTGCGTTGGAGTTGTGTAGCCGCTGAGCTGGCGTGGGCCCGAAGATTAGCTGAGTCGGGCTCAGGTCTCTGTTACTGGGGGTGGGCGACGATAACTCACCATTGATAATTGCTCGATATGTATCTTTATAGTTACCACACTTTAAAAAGAAATTATTTCCCAGACAGTAATAACTGTTTATATTTTATTCTAGTGGGCGGGGGTTCAGTGAGGATCCAATTTTCCACGAATAGTATTTTTTTTCACACGCAAGCTGATAAAACCGGGTTTTTGTTTTATTTGTTTTTTTTTTAAATTATTTATTAATGTTTTAAAACTTTCATTTTTTTTTTAATTTTAACTAGTAGTAATGGCACTAATACCTTGAAAATTATCACTTCCAACTGGAAATACCTTAAATTGTTAAAGGAATAGTTGAAATACACAAAGATTCCAAAGATACAACTTTAACTATAGTATTCGTGTAAAAAAATATACCTAAGCATACTTTATAGGTATTAAATACCGTTGTATACTATACTCTTATTAGCATATGTCTAAGTTTTTAAGCTTAGCTGATTTTATTTCAAACTATTGTCATCTTTTTTTTAAAGATATTGGCCGGCTTTTCATAAAGCTTTGGCATTCATTTCTTATATTTATTTTCTAAATTACCTGTATAACGCATAACTCAATTCGCTTTTCTACGGTGGCATATTTGTGTGACGCTAATGAATATCACTTAGGGCGTTAATTAATTTGCCGCAATCGGTCTCGTTGGGATTTGTCCGATTCTTTTCGCCCAACAAATCATTCTTTGAAATCCGAGATTTCTTTGTGTAATGAGTCTGTCAAACTCGACTGCGGTAGTTCTAGTGATGGCAATCTACGCCTTTCTTCGTCCAAAGGAAGAAATTGGAAAATTTGCCAGGGAATTGGATTGTGGGGGAGGGAGGGGCAGTTTATGTTACTATAGGATCCGAGGTGGTGTCTTTTATTTGGGTTTGGTGTCTTCGGTGTGGATGTATTGTGTTGGGTTTGGTGTCTTCGGTGTGGATGTATTGTGTTAGTTTTGGATGTGGTGTCTTTTATTTGGGTTTGGTGTTTTCGGTGTGGATGTATTGTGTTAGGTTTAGATGTGGTATATGAGGTTGGGATGTGGTTTTAGGTTTAGGTGATTTCTTTTGGGTTGGGTGTGGTGTGTTTGGTTTGAATGTAGTGTGTTCAATTTCGGTGTGGTGTTAGGTTTGGGTGTTTTGCTTTCCGTTGGGTGTGGCGTGTTTAATTTGGGTGTGGTGTGTTCTGTTTTGGATGTTTCAATATGTGTCTTTTGGTAGTGTGCTCAACTTATATTTTTTAACACAATCGTTATTGTATTGCAGTAAAGTATAACAACGTCGTGTCTTTGGCTAAATACAGTTTTCAGTTTCCTTCTTGCTCTTTACTCGTTAAACGCCCCCTATTGTGATCTCATATTCCCTTGATGTCTAGAAAAGTTTTACTGTGTTATCAGGTTTTGGGTAGGAAATATGGAGCAGGGGGCACTTTAATTCTCCGGACCGGAACAGGCACGTATAACTTGTTGACGTCTGCCGCCAAATCTTTGGTACCACCACTCACGTCATGTTGATGGAACAACATGGCATGCTCTAGCATCTAGAGTCCGTCCCGCCCCCCTCGTTCCTGCCCCCACCCCTCCTGACGTGTATACTTGCACCTAATGGCCACTAGCCACTCTTCCGGCCATGGTCTTGGTTTTAATACCCAAGGACGGAAACAGATAATGTTGTTATCTCCCCTCGGCGTTTGTTAAGACTAATTTTCATGAAGTTATGGCCCCTTGTTAAGTACCCGGTTTTCCCTTTGGGTAAAATTGGATTACATCCCCGCTCTCCATTAGCCAGCTGACCAGTCTGGAGTTTGTAAAAAAAATTATCCACACACCCAACAAAACATCAATACTGGATTTTTTTAGTCTTTCTTGTTTCTCTTTCGTACTGTCTACTTTATCCTTTAAACATGGCATTTCGACCTTTCTAAGAAGGGCTAAAACGTAGGATATAATTAGATTGGAACTTCCCGATAACATTGGAACTTCCCGATGATTCAATATACTTTATAGAGACTGAGAGCTCCATTAGAATGTATCATATTAATGAGGTTTTTGTTGGCAACGACGAACTTTAGTGTATGTGTATTTTTTAAAAATGTTATTCAAAATTGCTGTTGTTGTGAGCCTTTTTGTTTTTATTTTTCTTGTTTTTTTTTTTTTATTATTTATTTGGGGGGGGGGGGCTGGAAGGGGTTAATTTGTTAAGGCTTTATTGAATGGATTAATCGGAAAAATAAAATTATTTTTTTCAGTAATATCGCGCGTCCAACTTTTTAAAAACTAGACACCCTCTTTTTAAAAAAAAATTTTTTAAAAAAAACACATTGATTACGTCACTCCACAAGGGCGTTAACTCGCACTATCTCCGACATGGGGCGTCGCTTTTACAATCATTTTCATATTCTATCTCCCCTATCTTCTAACGCACAGAGGTCCCCTTCTAGGTCTGACGCACTGAGAGATATACAATACTTTAATGCCGATACGTTAATGCACAGTTTGTAAAGGCAATCTCGCCTTCAATGATAAATAAATCCGTATTGCCAGATAGTAAGGGATTTTGGCCAGGCACGGGTGTGCTGGACGTACGCATAATTTTAAGCTCTTATGATATAATATGGTGAAAGCTTAAATCAAGATCTTAAATATATTTTTAAATATTTTATTTAAGCTCCATTTTGACGAGTATTTTATTTTTAATTTTAAATAACGTAAATGATGGTCAAATATACTACTAAAGTGCAAAAGTACTATGAAATATTAAATTCAATTTTAGTCAAAATACATTAGAGCTAAAATTAAACTCATGTGTAAATATAGGTGTTAAAATAAAACGTTGGCCAACAGATTTTTTTTAAAGCTTATTTATTATTTTTAAAAGCTGAAACTAAATGTTGGCCTACATATATTTTTTTAAAGCTTATTTATATTTTTAAAAGCTGAAACTAAATGTTGGCTTACATATATGACATGTTCTTGTACCCTTTTTTTTTAAAGACTAAGTTAAGCTTATTTATTTATTTATTTCAACATGTGAACTAATTTCTTCTTTATTTTTTTCCCCACAGGTAAGTCTGTCGTTATTTTGGCCTTGTATTGAGAAGTTAGTTCAGGCTAACAGACAGGTGTTGGTAAAAGTCAAAGGTCACTGTGGCACGTAAGTAAACAATGTACACAGCACGGGGAGCTTAGAAGGACCCACCACAGTACGCAAGTATTGTTAATTAACTAATTAACTCACAACCATGGATTCGGCAGCATGTCTTCGGCTAAGACTTACAAAAACAACCATAAAAACAATTATAATAGGTCACCACATTCTCCACCTTAATCTTTTCAACTGCTGCTTCATGTTCGCATTTGACGATTAAAATTCTAGTTTCGTTTTAGTGGGAGGAAGGGGGTGAGTTGATTTAATTCGGGGATTTCCAAAAAGATTAAATTTAGAAACGGAACTCAATTTCTTTTCTATCAGCTTTTTTTTCTGAATACTTGTGTAGAGCGGTTGTATTTTATAGCGTTGTTTTAATGGAGGGGTATTTTGGGATTACTTGTGTTGTTATTCGTGTCCAATAGCGACGTTGATTATTTAAATTTGAACGTTATGTTCTTTACGATTTGTTTGTTTGTTGTTGTTTTTATTATCGTAAAATACTATTTAATTCTAAATTTGTTTTTAAAGTTTTAGGAACATTTTTTTTTTCAAAAAAAAAAAAGTTAAATTTGTTTTAGATCTTGTTTAACGATACGACATTATTCGCGCAGTTCTGTTAAATTAATAAATTTTAAACGAAGGCGGTGGTGAAAGCTAAGAAAAAAACATTGGCTGCCTGCTTGGACAAAAACACCTAATTAACACACTAGCATTGGAACATGTACGTTTAACTCCCCTTCGTCCCACGGTTAACTCGCTTTTCTTTTTGTAACTCTGCGGTGTTGGTTGTTTGTTTGTTTTTTATTTAAATCTCCTTTTTTTTCATTTAACTTTCCTTTTTTTTTTCATTTAACTTTCCTTTTTTTTTTTTTTCATTTAATTCTCCCTTTTTTCATTTGACCCCCCTTTTTATCCTACTTCCATTTTTTAATTTAACTTCCTTTTTTACACATTTAACTGCCTTTTCTCATTCAACTCTATTTTTTTAAATTTAATTCCCCTTTTTATCTAACTTTTTTACACATTTAACTCCCTTTACTCATGTAACTCTCCTTTTACGGCAATAATTACCATTCTATTTTACCACGTAGACTTGTTTGACAAATGTTCGCGTTTCCTCAAAACTTCCCGAATTCTCCTTCCCTTACACCCTTCTCGTAATTTCCCCGTTAATCTTTAACTCTATTCTGTTTAACTGTACAACAGCAATTACTGACAGCAATATTTTGCTTTTCAAATTTCAACTCCGTTTACTCACATCACCACTGATCTATCCACACGTTGTAAATAATTCACTCAAACGTCCATTGTGTTTACAAACACCCCCTAGTTTCTCTAAATGGATCCCTTCGTCATGCAGATAGCAACGTCGGAAGTATCACTCACCGATGCCAGATTTTTCCCACTGTTAAATCCAAAGTTGCCAGAGAGCTTGGGTGAATTATTTAACAGTTTTGTGAAATGTACGCTTTAAACGATAATGAGTAGAAATGAAGAATAAACATGTTTACGGTAAAACTTAAATTGTATGTTGATTAATATTCATTTCAGGCATACACACATACGTACATGCATATACAAACATGTATTCAAACATACATTTGTATGTATGAAATATGAAGGATATATATATATATATATATATATATATATATATATATATATATAATTGATAGAAGGATAGATAGATTAGTTAGATAGATAGATAGATAGATAGATAGATAGATAGATAGATAGATAGATAGATAGATAGATAGATAGATAGATAGATAGATAGATAGATAGATAGATAGATAGATAGATAGATAGATAGATAGGTAGGTAGGTAGGTAGGTAGATAGATAGATAGATAGATAGATAGATAGATAGATAGATAGATTTCAGCTTAGATTTTAAAGAATAAGCGGCTGTCATTAAGAATTAATTGTGATGTTGCGAAGAACCTACTTAGTTACTTGTGTAAGTGCTCATTTGGCGAGCCGAGAGAGAGAGGAGGCATAACCCGGATAAAAATTATCTTTATTTTGCCTTACCTTTCGCTTATCTGCGCCTGATGCCGCGGGACTATCTGTAGAGGTTTTATTATCAGATTATCGGCCTTTGCTAGGGGGGATAAGCATTAGTGCAAAAAACCGGTGGTTTTAGATGGGAAAGGGAATCAATTCATTCTTATATTCTTTTTTTTTTAAGAGAGCTCTTAGAAAGTATTTCTTTATATATAAAGCTCAGTTCTGTAACGTGTGGCAAAAAAAAAAAAGTTTGTCGTTGACACTTCTATGGATTTAAGTGTTAGATTTTTTATCGTGCTCAAAGTCTAAATTTACGAGTCAAAAAATTACCATTGAAAGTCTTTAAAAACAATTTTCATTCTATTTACTTAGAAGAATAATTTTCAATTATGAACACGACATAAAATGTTTAAAAAGTGTATCGACGTTTATAAAATTTCTAAAATTGTGTCGGAAATGTATTGACTGCAAAGTTACTTCCCTTTAATGAAAAATAAATCCTTAAGAAGAGAGAATTAACATTTTATTACTTTGTTTTTGGTGTTAAGAAAAAAATAATAATTACACAATTAGCGGGGATTGATTAAGTGCAATGTCGTTAGGTATTTTTAACACTGCCTTTTATTTATTCTATACACTGAACATACTGTTCAATAATTATTATTTTTTTTTAAAATCAATAACATTTAATAAGCCAGGTCCTACAAATCATATACGTTTATTTCTTTCCATTTACGGATAAGCTTGGAGTATTATCATTTTTGTTCACTAAATTGAAACAGGCGCGTCCGCACGGTTTGATTTGGCACCCTGGGCTATCATGTGAGCGCTATGCTGCATAATTTTGTTTTAAACAGTGCGATAGACTATGGATAAGAAAGGTTACTATAGTCTTTAAGTGAATCAAATCCGGGCGTCCTCCGGCACCCCGACAGGGTGCTATTTGGCGCCCCGGGCCTTCCGGTGTACGCTATGGTATCTACGTTCGCGTGAGTTCAAAAGACTATAAATAAGTTATGCACTATAGGCGTTTACTAAGTTCAATCAGGCGGTGACGTCATGGTGCGTCCTCTGGCGCCCAGACAGGGTGCTTTTTGGGGTCCCGGGCCTCCCGTGTTCGGTTTCGCGCCTACGTTCATTAAAGTGAGTGCAAAAGACTATGAATAAGTTGGGGTACTATAGTCGTTTATTAAGTTGAACTAGGCGATTCAGCCCCGTGAGCACTTTGCGTTTATATTCGCGTTAGTGTTTTCTTTGTGTTTAGGTTGGGTTTGCGTTAGTGGTTGCGTTTTGATTTGGTTCGTTTTTGTTCTTTCTTTTTTCGTTTTCGTTTGTGTTTTATTTTCATTGGGTTTGTGTTTGTATTTGTGTTTGAGGTTGGTTTTGCGTTTGGATTTGGTTTGTTTTCGTTTGTTTTTTCTTTTGTGTTTTTTTTCTTTGGGTTTGTGGTTGGTTTTGCGTTTGTATTTGGTTTGTTTTCGTTTGCTTTTTCGTTTGTTTTTTTCTTTGGGTTTGTGTTTGTGGTTGGTTTTGTGTTTGGATTTGGTTTGTTTTCGTTTGCTTTTTTCTTTGTGTTCGTATTGGTGTTTGTGGTTGTGGTTGGTTTGTTGTAAGTTTTTGTTTTCGTTTGTATTTGTAATTGTGTTAGCGTTATGTTTGCGTTTTGTTGTTTTGGTTTTGGTTGGTTGTGGTTTGGTTGGGCAATGCCGGGTTTATGATGATTACTAAACACACAGGTAATGGTCTTTAACAGAAAGGTTTTTCACAAAAGCCAGAGCAGGGCCTGGCCGGGACGGCTAGTTTCTTTATAAATGTATGTTTGAACTCAATTTTCTTTTATAATGAATGTTATGGGTGATTTTTTGTTTTGTTTCTTTAATGTGTTGTTTTTTAAATTCCATACCTTGAAGCCTTACCTGTACCTTCCAATAATTTTTCAGCTTTATCTTTTTTTTGTTGATATATTTATCTATTTATAGCCGATGATAGTGACGATAATTCATAACTTTTGAATTTAAAAAAATATCTTTCTTGTTCCTGTCATGTAATTACATAGTTAATGAGAAACTTAAATCATTTCCCAACTATTTATTCCGTTTTAAATATTTATGTGCTAGATGGACTATGATGAGGACGGCGTTCGTCTCGAGTTAGAATCCAGGTTCCAATGAGTCGAACATCCCTGGGTCCACCCAGCTCTGGATGGGTACCAAATTTACGTTAGGCGGCTGGGCATAGTGCTGATCACACTACCCCTTCATGTGCCGAGGTCAATGAATCAGATGAACTCTACTTCATCTGCCCCATGTGTCTTGGGCACGAACGGGATTAAGAAGATGAAGATAATGGACTTTCACATTATTGTGGGAAATTATTTTAATATTATTTGCATTCAAGAGATAGTTACAAAAATATTCAAATACAATAATTACTGGATTTCGTAAAACGTTACTAAATATATATATATATATATATATATATATATATATATATATATATATATATATATATATATATATATACATTATTAAAAGCACATCTTATTTATCAGCTGTTGTAATTCTTACCCAAAAAGTGCACGGTCTTTGATCGCACCTTAGAGTCAGTTACGCCAATAAAAAACATGTAACACAACGTTAAACATTGAGTAGGTCACAGTTTCTCTAATCACAAGTGATCCAACTGCACATGCACAATTAAATCCCTTGGATCAGTCATGCTTATATATATATATGTATATTTTAAAACGTGTAGATATATCTGGTTTCTGTCAAAATTTGATAATGGCGTGATTCAACGCGATGGATCCCAGCACCCGTCTGATGCCGGACTGACAGTCTATCAACGCGGGCGTGCGTTGACGGATGTTGTATAAGGGTCGTGACCTTTTGCCGGAATCTCATCCAGTGAAAGAAAAATGGAGGGGGGGGGCGGCACCTGAGCTAAGATTGTAATGTCCATCAAATCGTTAATTTTTCGCCCATCTCTGCAGAGAATTTTATTCGAGTTCTCGTCAGATTTGCCGCGGCGATTTTGTTTTTCGGCGTTCACATCCTTGACGAGATTATGCGATGTCTGCGCGAGATTTGTGTATGGCGAGAAACGGACAAAATCTCGCGCAGTTTGTCCGAGAATGGTTGTTAGAGAAATACGGACACATTTTCTCCTGGTCAGTAAAACGCTTTGTTGAGATCCGGACAAAATCTCTTCAGGGACGTTTTAAAATGTGCTTGAAGTGTTCAATTGTGTGAGGAATTCTCGAGTTGACGTCTGCATGTTGGCAATAATACGGAGAGGGGTGGGGGGGGGGGGTCTTTCATGCAAATGAAAGTCGTGAATTATAAACGCTCATGTGTTTATAGTTCTTTTTTTTGTGTACTTATGGATGTGAAGTTAAAGAAACATACATACATACATACATACATACATACATACATACATACATACATACATACATACATACATACATACATACATGCATACATACATACATACATACATACATACACACACGTACATACATACATACATACAAACATACATACATACATACATACATACATACATACATACATACATACATACATACATACATAGGTAATGTATTCGGTATATATCGAGAGAGCCCCAGGCAGGTTAAGATAACCAACCTGCTAAAGAGATAGCCGAACAAAAACTGTTCACGAAGCGATCCCCCAGACGAGGACGTGTCGAATAACAGAACCACCAAAAGCCTCATCACCCTGCGGAAGTCATTAATACCTCCACATCCACCTGACTACAGCCACACACACACACACCAGTCTCACACACATACACCTCAGCACCACCACTCCTCCACCTCATATACTCACACCTAATAAATTCGCGTACATCCCCCGCACTCGTATTCCACCTGTTTCTCGCGTGTCTTTCGCCACTCGGGTCTCTACCTCGTCTCATGTGTGTGAGCATGTCTATTCGCACGTGTATCGTCCCCTCGCGGTACCGCTGAAGTTACTTTCATCTCGCTATTTACACGTTACTTTCGTCGCATCTCTTCCTTCTATCAGCTGCAATGTATCCTTTTGATACGAATTTGGTTCCCTAGCCTGACGCTATCTTTATATCGTTAGATAGATTAGATAGATAGATAGATAGATAGATAGATAGATAGATAGATAGATAGATAGATAGATAGATAGATAGATAGATAGATAGATAGATAGATAGATAGATAGATAGATAGATAGATAGATAGATAGACTGATAGAATTATACTTTTTTTTAAAGTGTGTGTATATATAATATACATCCTGTAAACCGATAAGCCCTTCTCCGCCTACAGATGTTCAGAAATAGCAATCGTGAGTTTTCATTGATAACCTTGAGCTTCTGTCGCTAGTTTTATCCTAGCTTTATGATACTTGCTTTAAGCTTACAGTCGTGAACTGAATTAATAATGTAGGATATCAGTTGTAATACACGTGTTTTATACCGCTCGGTCATAGAGGCAGGTCATGGAGGCAGGTGATATACCGCTCACCTGTTTTCACCTGAAATACAACAATTCATGATACGACTACACATTTCTGCTACTTTAGCAAAAGAGGGTATCTAAATTTAATTAATAAACAATCCAGACCCAGTCACCACAGAATCAGTTTAACATCTCTGTGGGTAAACTCTACTTCACCATTAATACGGACCATCAGTTAAGCAGACCATAGAGGATTATAAAAGATATATTTCACACATCGTGAAGTCAAAAACTAAAACAAGCACCAGTACAGTATACAAGCCTATCTTGTGTTACCCGCGTCCAAGGTTTGCATTCGAACACTTTAAAAGCCTGACTCTGCACAAATTATTTTTATCCCTTATCAAATAGACAGCACTATCGTAGCTGATTGCTCCTGACGGTTCCATGCCCATTCGTGTGCGATTCTGACACGACGAATATTCTACGGGGCAAAGCGCACATTACTGCGGTGACGAGGATGAACATCAAAGGGAGATAAATATATGCTTTAAGGGAAATAACTGCATTCTTTAAGGGAAATAACTACATGCTTGATAAGAAAGAATCAAATAACTTTTACATTTTACAAAAAAAATAAAAAAAATGTCCCATCTCCCCCACCCCTATTCATCACAGTGGAACATTCTGAAGACTCAATCACGTGATCCCATCCCGGGGCTCTAATTGGTCTGCTGTTATCGTGGCATGAGTTCTCTGCCCCTCTTTGAGGTGAGACAGGGTGCCAAGCCCAATAATTTGTTCCGATAACCTCCCTTAAAATTGACACGCTCCCACACCCAGCACTATGCCCGAATCACTGCTACACTTGTACACGCTTTTCAGAGAGGTGCACGTTAAAATTGGTTTTTTATAAGGTTCTTACTTTAAAAAAATATTTTTTTTTTAAATAATGCAGCATCAAAAAGTAGTTCCACTCATGTTTTTTTTTGTTGAGAAACAGAAATTTGAAAACAAAAAAAAAAAACAAAAAAAAAAAAAAAAACCTCTCGGACTGGTAGGCCTTAAGCGTCTTGCTCTATATTAAACCCAATTTAGACTCCCATGAATGAAACCACCTTGCTCTGTATTAAACCCGGTTTAAACTCGATGGCTTAGTCCGCCATTTGTGATTACTGTGATGTCTAGCTCTTTGTTCCGCCACTGTCGACAGTTTTATGTCGCTAATGCTTCCAGTTTAAATCGCCTCAAGTTGCAGTCGCGTTCGGGTTATGTAAGTGCTTCTCTTTGTTACTTTGTATTTCAACCCTTTATAATTTAAAAAAAAATATTTTTAAAAAAGTCGTATATGAAAGAAGAAAAAAGAGTTTTCTAGTTGCTGTTTCCTCTCTGTATTGGCTCATTAAATTATTACATATTTTAAAATATTTTTAGTTATCTTTTTATGTATATATTTTTTTTTTGTTTTGGTAAAAATCTAGCTTAATTAGCAATTTTTTTTTAGTTTGAAAAGGTTCCTTTGTATTTTTGAAAAACATTTCTTGCATGTCATAATTGTGACATTTAATTAATGTTTGAGACAACACATTTAAAAAAAAAAAAGAAAGTGATTAAAAAATATATTTCGATGCTTCTGTCTGAGATTTTTTTTCTAAATTAACCTGAAACGTAGTTAAACTCAAAATTCAACTCAACTCCAAACCCAGATTTTTAGGGATCTGAAATCGAAAGTGGTCAAGACTGTTTATATAGACTTTTCGAGCAGTTAAGTTTTATGGGAATCATTGCAATATTAAAGAGCTCGCATTCGTTTAAATACTTAACCATAGAAAAGAATGCAGATCTGGTTGTTGTTGTTGTGTTTTTTTTATAATGTGTATGCATGTTTACTATTTCAACTGTAATTTCTTAAATTCTATTCACAAACATAGTTTCATTTTTGTTTGAGTAGTTAATTGATGTTTTTAATTATTTCATCAGACTTACAATATTTTCTGTATGCTCTCTCGCGACTCATTGAGTCCTGACATAGTTGAGTCGTTATGCGCATGCGTTGCTAACGGTTAGGCGTCATCAGAGTCACGCGTTGCTGGGGGTTAGGCGTCATTAGAGTCACTCGTTGCTAAGGGGGTTAGAAGTCTTTAGAGTCACGCGTGGCTACGACTTTCTAAATTACCCTAAAGGATAACTTACACTGTTACTTGAAAGGATAACTTACACAGTAACTCACTCCAAAAAAAAGGCGCTAAGAGCATGTTGACTTCCGGGTAAAGCCTTTACCCTCCCTATTAAAAGCAGCATCGAATCCTCTTTAAAGCAGCCTTTCAGTAGAAAACAAAAACAAGCTTTCGCTTCTTAGAAGTCGGTCAGATGTCTTGATCCTCCCTGACCTCTTAAGACCTCAGTATCTAAAAACAAAAGCAGAGGATTGGTGGTCGAGAGGGTAGTGTAAACACCCTCGTCTTGGAGCGTTTGTTGTTTGAACCCTCGTCGTTTAGTAGAGCTGGGCCACACGATAATGGCCCCTGCTAGTTGATATAGAATCTGTGACGCCGCTTCAGTACCGTGCGTTTATTGTAAGATAGTGTCTGAGAAAAATAAAACAGACTCCAACAGTATCTTTTATCCGGGGTTCATGTCAATAAATTAAGATTTTTAAGCTGGGTATTCCCAAATCTGCCGTCATAAAATCCGTATTATCTTTATAGTTATTTTATGATGACTGTTTGAATTTTTTGAAAAATGTTATTTATGATATTTAAATTTATAAAATTATTAAGTATTTATGAAATTATGAAAATGTTTATTCATGTTTTTTATCTATCTTTAGTATCTTTAGAGATTTTTTTTGCTTTGATATTTTCACTAAATTAGTTTTATTTATTTTTTACTCAAACTGCAACTGCAAGATACTCAATAGATTTTGAAATATATGTTTATTAAAATATTTCAATTTATAAAAAAAATCACATTCCGAAAATATAGCTCGCTGACGAGTAAAGGCACTTAGACAAGTCTGGGATTGCGTATGGGTTTGGACTTTGAATAATTCTTAATCATTGTGCGACTGCGGACCTCCTAACAGTCTCCTAAGCTGCTGTAGTTATTTACCTCGAGAAAACCGGCAGACAATATTTAAGAGATCAGAAGCCCGCCATACTTAGCAACACTCGGCAAAAGTGGAAAGCAAATGGCACTTATTGAAACGTCTATCTTGGTGTATTCGATCTGAAGTTTTTTTTTTTTTTTTTGGTTGGTATCAATGTATTTCAATAGCCGTAGATTCAAGTCTAATCCACGTCGAGAAAAAGTCATCGAAAATAGTCCTATATTAGCAACTTTTTTAATATATAAGAACCTGAAGAATCTTATGCAAATTGACCACAAGCCGCATATAGAAAAAAATAGTAAGGATATTGCTTTGGTGTTTGAATTCCTTACAGACGATCAGACCTTCAGTCAGCGGTGAACTTCCCACAATTCCTAGCAGTGACTTAGCGGAACGGAAGTTACTGGTGAGAAGAATGGCGCCAATTACTAAGGGCAATAACTCTCAATTCCATTTCCTGGGTCGAGATTCTCATTTTGTAGACCGGCACTACGATTTGTGGGTTTCAGGGGGGTAAGGTTTTTCTCCGGTCTATGGTAAGATTTTTGCCGGACTTTGGTAAAATTTAGCCGATCTTTTGAAAAAAAAAAACATTAGCAGGCCTGTATAGTGAGATTTTAACCAGCCTGTGATACGATTTTAGCCAATCTGTGTGGTTAGATTTTAGCCAGTTCTGTTTCCTCCTTAAATTTCTCACATAGGTAGGACTCATACCTCATAGATAAAATTAACTCAAGTCGCGAAGTCTTGCAAATTCTTTACGAACGCATTCAGTTAGTTTCTAGATGTGCCCGGAGTGGCAATTTTGAGAACCACTGTGGTAGTCTGTTCAGTTCTTTCCCTTTACTAAATATTACTTCCCTTTTTCTTACGCCGAAAGATGTAATGAGGCATAAAATAACCAGCGTACAATGTACATAAGGATGTTGGGATGGTAAATGCTCGCAAGTCATGCTGGTAAAGGGACAAGTACAGTCAATTATAATGAGATAGTATATTACTTTTAAAAAAACGATTATTTATCCCAAAGTAATTTATTTTTTTAAAATGTTTTTGAAAACACCAAAAAAAAAAAACCGGGAAAAGTATTAGAGAATGATTTCATTATACTAAAAACACGCTTAAATGATATTGATAAATGTTCGTCCGTTTTCTTAATATTGCTAGATTAATAAACATTCGAGTCTTATATGATGGGCACTGTGTGCAATTGTAGTTATAACGATTTACGAAGGATGGCTGTTACTTTTATATTTAACGCATAAGCAAAATTTCGTTAAACTTCCATTTAAAATAAATTTAAATGAAAACAACATGAAGTGTCTCAATTTATAACAGAATGGAAAAATGAAATTACTTTCATTGATTTAATTGTTTACAAGATGTTCCTTGCAACTTGATCGACAGATAGTTGAGTTCTTCACATTTTTTTAAAAAAGATTTTTTTTTCCAGATTTAATTTTCTGTATTCAGTTTTAGAGAAGAGTTTTCTCAATGAAACGTTTCATTGTATGTAAGGACCATGCCTTCAATCAGAACTGTCGCCTCACTATTCTGCGGGGGGGGGGGGGGTGAAATTAAGGTTTTTCTTACCCACACCACCTCTCAGTCACGTGAGTTCTTCATGCTCTTCCTACGACATCATGTTCTAGTTTTTTAAAAATATATTAAAAGATGGATCAATATCCCCCTCCCAAATCACACACCGCCCCTTCCCTTACCCTTACAACAAACTGGACGTTGATTAAGAGATTCAAACTTCACGTTTTAACCGGCATCTCTTGTTTGTCCTGTCACATTCTTCACAAGAAAAAAAAATGCCTTTCATAGAACGTTTACAGTAATTTTTCTGATTAATATTCCCACCGCGTGCTTTAATTATGTTTTCGTTATTGCCGTGTAATGTATAATGGCAGCCTTTAATTATGTTTTCGTTATTGCCATGTAATGTATAATGGCAGCCTTTAATTATGTTTTCGTTATTGCCATGTAATGTATAATGGCAGCCTTTAATTATGTTTTCGTTATTGCCATGTAATGTATAATGGCAGCCTTTAATTATGTTTTCGTTATTGCCATGTAATGTATAATGGCAGCCTTTAATTATGTTTTCGTTATTGCCATGTAATGTATAATGGCAGCCTTTAATTATGTTTTCGTTATTGCCATGTAATGTATAATGGCAGCCTTTAATTATGTTTTCGTTATTGCCATGTAATGTATAATGGCAGCCTTTAATTATGTTTTCGTTATTGCCATGTAATGTATAATGGCAGCCTTTAATTATGTTTTCGCTGTGGCTATGGAGTTCATAATGCGAATCTTTATGTTTTCGATATTACTATGGAACCTGTTTATAATTACATACTTTTAAGCTTTAGACTGCCGTTCATATTTACCCTCTGCGGGCTATTTTTCCGTGTTTAGGTTTACATTTATTTTTTATTTTCTTAATTTTTAAAAAGAAAATGAATGGCAAGAATTCTTTCTTTGAAAAGATAAATAAACTGCTATTTGTACATGGCGCAAATTACCACCATAGATCTTTTTTTTTTTTTTGTGGTCAAATCTTCACTGTCGATATCCCAATTATTCGGTGCATTTGTTAATTATAACAATTTTATAACTAATTTGTTATATTTCCAAACTGATAAGCGCATAAAACCTAGGTAGGTGATGCTATTTAGATTTTTGGCGCAAGCAAAGTCTCCGACAAAATTTTTCAGTATTAAGAAAATTAAAATTTTTAATTTTTACAACGTCGCCTTCTCTTATGCATTTTTTAGCGCAATTTCCATTCTGGAGAATTGCGTTTATTAACCCGTCATTTCTGGATGGATGGATGAATGTGTGTCCGCAGCTTTAAGTCGTAACTCCTCCTCAACGAAGCAATATCGATGACTAGTTCCAAAAGCAATTATGTTAAGCAAGTTACGAGGATGAACATAGGCCATAAAAATTCCGGGTTTCTTTCATGGATTTCCCGGAAAAACCAAAAAACCTTGAAAAAATGCAGTTTTTTGCCCATATCTCGGCAACCAGACCACTTAGCGACTTGAAACATGTACCAATCGATTCCTGCCATAATTTAGAACAATATTGCCGAAGAAAGTTTTCAAAAATATCCTTTCGTTCGGTCACAAAAAAAATTTTGAATTAATTAAAATTTGGACCGAATTAGTAGGCATTTTTTCCAACCACACCACACGCGTCATCACGTTCAATAGCTGCGCCATCACGTTCAATGGCTGCGTCATCACGTTCAGTTGCTAAGCGCGCAATGGTTTTTAGTCATGTAACTCTATTGTAAATAAAACATGTAAAATACTGAAAAAAAAAACGTTTTAATAACTAACCAATGGTTTTACTAACCCTGCTCTTGATTTACGCTACGACAGAGCTATTTTGAGATAACATAAGGAAATTGCGCTTAAATGTCACTAGACTTTTTAATTAACTTGTTTAATCATCGCCCTTGGAATATTTCCTAGAATTTCGTAACACTTGTTGAAACGGCGTGTAAAGAAAACAAGGGAAATAAATTATTGTGGTAGAGGGGGGGGGGGTGGGTTCATCTGAAGTTTACACTTTAAAAAAAAAACGCGAATATCTGATCATCTGATCTACGTCAAGCCCGCAAATAGTGTTTACCCGGGCAGATTTTCCCGTCATGTTTGACCATTACCGCCTAATGTGCACAGAGCCGCCCCGGGAAGATTCAATATTCCCGTACATTAGCGCACCGGCCCGTACGGAGACCCGTCTTTCTGAGAAATAGCTGGCTTCTGGCTACATTTAACCGCGTTCATCCTGGGGGGGGGGGGGGGGGGCTGTTTCATACTGGGTTATGTTGAGTGTTAGATGCTTTTTTTATACTGGGTAATGGTGGGTGTTGGGGTGTTTTATATTTGGCGTTATATATGGGGATGTTATTATGGGATAACGGCGGTTGTTTTATACTGGTTAATGGTGGATGTTTTATAATGGATAAAAGCGGCTGTTTCACATTGGGTTATGTGGAAGGGGTGGGAGATACCAAACGTATGTACAAGTTAGCTTATGTATTTACATTTTTAATGTCTACATTAAAGTTGTCAGACAGCCTTTAAAGGTATTCGGCCGAGTCGTGCAGGAAAAGCTGAGGTTCGAATCCAAGTTGTACGTCGTCCTTTGTTATGTGTTTTGTTGTAGATTCCCCTTGTATCTGGCCCGGGGGTGGGGTGGATATTTGCGTCACACTATTCGATCTTCCCTGAAGGCCTTCAGTAAACACCATACTTACATAAGAGTTTACTAAAAGGAAATTTATAATGGAGTTGAAATTTTTTTGCACGAAAAGTTATTTTAACTTAAAATCTCTACATCATAAAAAGGTCAAGAATCACCTTTTTGTCGGAATAATTTGATAATACGGATTTTAAAAACAGTTTTTTCCTGCGCTTATGTTTTCGTCAATCCCCTAGTTATTTCCCCTTACGACCGGAAATTGAGTTTCGGACTCTCCGCGGATATTCCCCTTCTTGAATAGCGCGTATGTTGTGTTCATCAAAGAGACAAACATTCCAAGCCTTCTGATGAAAACTAATTTTTACTCGGATGAAATAGCTGCAACTATCGTAATGGCCATTATTTTAAGTCGATATCTTTCATAAATATAAGTTTTGTTTCGTTACAAATATGACTTAAAAATTGATACTTTTTTTTTAATCCTGAAATACTGTATCTCCAGGATTTTTTTTTTATTTTGATGATTAGCTAATATTAATTACCGGAAAAAATCTTTCACCAAATATCTCAGCATCCTGAACGCTTTGAAACCATATGAATTATTTTTTTTTACATGCTAGATTATATATTAATTACGTTTTTTATTGTCAGTATGTACTTGCGGCATTTTGGGAAGTGTTGAAAGGGCGGTAAATGGCACATTTCCATCACACACACACACACACACATATATATATATATATATTTATATATTTATATATATATATATATATATATATATATATATATATATATATATATATATATATATATATATATATATATATATATATATATACACACACATACATACATACAGACAGACAGACAGACAGACAGACAGACAGACAGACAGACAGACAGACAGACATACAGACATACATACAGACATACATACAGACATACATACAGACATACATACATACATACATACATACATACATACATACATACAGACGTACATACAGACGTACATACATACATACATACATACGCAAAGAGACAAATACCAACTCTACCAGCCCGCAGACACGAGAGTATTTCTCCATCTCCACCTACGATCAGAGTGCTTGCACTTCCAACCCTCCCATTAAACTCCATCGCTCATTTAAATTATCTGATAACGTCATGGCACCTACGGCCTTGACCCTGCCGCTGGTACTGCGCCACGTCACCTTATCTCTGCCTACCCGAGAGATGAGTGCCAGTGTTTGGTGTACCATTCATCGAGATATACGTGGGTTAGATGCTGGCCCTTTTAGAATTGGCCACCCAATCTAAAGATGGCCACTCTTTTGTGTACCAGTCATTGAGAGAAACGTAGGTTAGTTGCTGGCCTTTTTAGAGTTGGCCACCCAATCTAAAGATGGCCACCCTTTTGTGTACCAGTCATCGAGACATACGTGGGTTAGTTGCTGGCCCTTTTAGAGTTGGCCATCCACTTTTAACTTGACCACTCACTTTAAACCTGGCCATGCACTGGCATGGTCACGTATTCTTGCCAACCCTTCTGAAGAGAAGCCACATATTTTCAAGTTCATAAGACAACCCCGTTATCGTTCTAATTTAACCATTTAAATCCTTCATTCACTTCACATACCAAATATTCATTCGGATAAATCAACCTTCGCCATATTAACGATACTTCGTGAGGTAGCATGGCTAGGGTTCCAGGTCTTGTGGTGAGGTAGCATGGCTAGGGTTCCAGGTCTTATGGTGAGGTAGCATGGCTAGGGTTTCATAATGTCTAATGGCGAGATTCTGTAAAATTAAAATCGGAAGAGATAGCTATCCCCGCTATGGACAGAACCCCCCCCCCTCCCCCACACACACACACACCATGCGGCGCAGTCGGCCCTGGCTACATCCCCCCCCCCTTAGTGTTAATTGACATACGTTTAATTATCCGGACGAGGGGGGGGGGGGTGTTCAACAACATCCACAGCAACCTTTGACCCCTGACACCGGTATTTGAACCCGGGGACGATATCTCGTTTCCATCTGGCTCGCCCACCGGGACTCCCTGCCCGCCGCCCCACCACTGCTCACACCACGGCTCACACCACTGCTCACTCTTCACGTGAATCAATACGGATTACACGTGATGCCTGCGATGCGTGAACCGATATTAACCCTGGCACTTAATTACCGACCTGCCCGATACACCCCACCCCTCCTTTTTTTGTCTTCCCCATCCCCGTGTCTTTATTTTTACCTCAGTATTGTCTTGTTGATGCTGAAAAAATGCTCATAAATTAGAGTATTGTATTTAGGTCCATTTTTGTGAAGCTAACTGACCAAAGTGTTTACACACCTGACCTAATGCATGACAGGCGAGGCGGTTTTTGGTGCTGCGTTGAATCAGTGTTTCTTTCAGACTTTTTTTCGGGAGGGGGGGGGGGTGGGGGCATTTGAAATTTTCGGGGGCGGACTACATTTTCCAGGGGGGGTGGGGGACACTGGGTAAAAGTATATATCTTCCCCCCGAAGAGATGCCTGAAACTGCGTGGAATGGCTTGTTCATATCCTATATGGCTGAAGACTGCTGACAAATCTTGGACTACATAACATGCCTATGTCTACCTTCGACAATGAAATAATATTTTATGTTTACATTGCTGTTTCATCCTGCTAAAAGAACTTTCTCGATATTAACGCGTCAAATATGCTCAACTATTACAGAGCAGCTTACAAATAATTTTAAAAGAATTCTATAAATGCAATTGTTTTAGCGGCATTAAGTTCTCATTAGCATCATACTAGTGAACACTTATGCTAGACTATCAAAGGTATATTTTCCGAGGGTTCGGAATCTCTATTTGGCTACATCCCGAATCTAGTTGTTAGATCTTTAAGTGTCGCAAATCCAAGTGCCTGGGTCTTATTAGTTCTTGTTCTTCCATAGGGAGTAGCCAAAGGGAATTAACTGCACAAATAGGAAAAGGGAAATAACTGTTAGAATGATAGTAATCGCGATAGTGTTCTTTGCTGAAAATATATAATCCGTAGAATAAACTACCTTATGTAGGTTTGTTTGTTTTTTGTTGTTTGTTTGTTGTTTTTTTTTTAGATATACCTTACACTTAGGAAATTTTGCTTTAGTTATTTGTATGTATTTCTTTTACTGATTATAACTGAGCTTTTACTGGATGCTTTATTAATGTTCACACAGGCCTAATCTTACCCAAGGCTCATGCTATTTGGATCGAAATTTGTAGGTGAGGGTGAGGGGTGGAAGCACTCGTTACCGAAATAATTACAACGAGAACGATGGTGCCCCTCGTGGTTAGTTTCTTTAAGTACGCGTTGTTTTGGTTTTTTTTTTGGTGGGGGGGGGGGGATGGGGAGGTGGGTAAGGAAATTATACTCCAACGAGGTATGACAATTTCCTTTTTGTTTTTTTACTGTACTGCCTCGGGCATCAACTTAGAAATTGCCCCGAGACACGGGACAGCTACAATTTACATCCTTCATAGATCGTTTCCCTTGTTACCGTCTGACCAAAGAGATCTACTAGCATTCTTTACCCGGCGCCGCTACGGTCCTGCGATTCATTTACTAACTCGTTATTTCCGTGTTTTTCCTGAATGTTCCTTGAAGTATTTACACCCGTTTTCCTTACACCCCCCACCCACCCCCACAAACACACACCACCCTTTAGAAGATTTCATTCTGCTTTTTGATCACGTGACTCGTCGAAACCAATCTTTGAGACAAGAGAGACCCTGTCATGGTTTGGTTTGGACCATCTGGATCACTCATCTTGACTAGGCGTGTCTTGGGCTTCAGTCTAATCTTATCATAACTTTGTGTTTTCTCGTTCTCTGTATATAGTGTGTGCCTGTGTATAGGCCGAAGTATGGATGGATAGATGGATAGATGGATAGATGGATAGATGGATAGATAGATAGATAGATAGATAGATAGATAGATAGATAGATAGATAGATAGATAGATAGATAGATAGATAGATAGATAGATAGATAGATAGATAGATAGATAGATAGATAGATAGATAGATAGATAGATAGATTTATATATTTATTTATATGTATGTATGTATGTTCGTTCCCTAGATAGAATGACAGACAGACAGTTTGTATGCATTTCTTCTTGTCATACACTCAATCGAGTTGTTTTGCTTTAAAACACAGTTGTCTACTTAGTCTTTAGCGCGCGACCAACGCAGATGATTGCTCTATGTCGCCTTTTAACAATGACGCGCTTTGATCCATCGCTTATTTTTATCACGTTCACGTACGGAGAGATACAAACCGGTACACATAATATTTTTTACTCCGTTTTTCTTCCTTTGCCCCACCCCACCCACAAAAAAATTACTACGTAGATGCCGTATTTTTTTTCCTCCAAGATTCGTTTAGGCATGTATTGTGACATTGTAGAAACAGGTGGGCTGTTTGCACGTTGCTCTGAAATATCGTCTTCTTGAGTTTAAAGGAAAATAAAACCTTTTTCAGTGATTCTCAAACTATATCAAGTATATATTTATAACCATGATTAGAATTAGATCTAGTCATCGATTTTATATCTGACAATCACTGACATCAAGGTACCGCCATGTCAATCCATTTGGAAATAAAGCGGGAGTAATCTCCCCTAAACTTTTTCGTATATTCTTATATAACAGTAAGAGGCATAGCACTTTCTTGTAGTCCGGATAAACAAATGTTTTTTATTGGGTTTTTTTTTTTTTTAATTCTTACATTTTCACCTTTTCGTATACAGAGTGTAGAGGAAGTATTAAAATCGTGTACAAAAATATCATTAAATGTTGACAGTTTTCATCGTTTTACACCTCAGTACTTTATTGCAACTATTGGGGACTTATTTTATTATATTTATTATTATTTTAAAGTCGCAAAGTTAAGTAGTTGTTTTTTTTTTAGTTTAGGGGTCTCCGTCTATGACTGCACTATTTTATTTTAACAACTTTTATCTCAACCCACACATGGTCACAAAATCACAAATTAATTCTTTTAAATACTAGCTATTAAGCATGGTCAAGTTAAAGTAGGCCTGTGTTGAATAACTTCTATTACTGTTTACTACAAAATAACCTTTAAAATGCGAAAAATAACTGCTACCATTTATTGGGAAAGGGGGGGGGGGGGTAATTTCTCCTTTAATACTTACAACCAAATGCCAGACTCAATATAAATACTGAACATTTACATTGGTGTCACATTATATGTTGTTTTTTTTTTTTTTCATATTCACAGTGTGCACAGGTACCAACATTGGACTACTCCACTCTGCAGATCCAGAATATCAGTACAACATGTACAAGACAATGTATACCAACTGCACCTATGTCATGGGCAATTTGGAGATCAACTTTCTCCAACATGGTTATTTTGACATGAGTTTTCTAAAGGACATAAAAGAAGTTTATGGTAAGTTTATATTTAATGGCAGCAATAATTTTTAAGAGTCTGTGGTATGTGTATGTTAATGGCAGCAATGCTATTGCAGTTGTTTTGTTTTGTTTTTTTTTTGTTTTTTTTTTAAAGTTGTTTTCTACTAATCATGTGAGAGATAAATTATCAAGAACTTTTTAAAAACAATAATTGTAGACGAGAAATTTATACGAACTGAACTCAATGGAACATAAAATATCAAATAAAAAGAACTGTAATGCCTTTGGTTTGGTTTAGATTTATGGTAGGCTATGTGTTGATAGTGGTCTAGCCCTTATAGTTCCAAGGGTATATGTTGATAGTATTATAACCCTTTCAATTACAGGCTATATTTTTTATAGTCTTTTCGCACTTTCAATTCCCCAGGCTATGTGTTGATAGTATTTTAACCCTTTCAATTTCCCAGGCTATGTGTTGATAGTATTTTAACCCTTTCAATTCCCCAGGCTATGTGTTGATAGTATTTTAACCCTTTCAATTCCCCAGGCTATGTGTTGATAGTAGGCAACCATGTCAACAACCTGATGCTCACCAACCTTCAAATCATCCGAGGCATGACCCTGTTTTACTATCACAAAACCGAACAGTACTACAGTCTGTATGTGGCTTTAAACGACGGCAAGGACAACCGGGGGCTGCGTGAGCTGGGTTTTGTCAACTTGTTGGGTAAGTCTTGATTCAAAAACCTTCTTACAATTACATATACAGAGAAAAATGTAAGCTTTATGTTTGTGTATGTTTCAAAATTATAACAAGAGAATAGAGGAACTATGTCTTCCAATTAACATGTTTCTCTATTCTCAATACTAAAATCATAATATATAATATATATATATATATATATGTGTGTGTGAATATATATATATATATATATATATATATATATATATATATATATATATATATATATATATATATATATATAAACAATATATACTTTTTTTACAGTAATCTAGAAAATAGTACACTAGGCATACCAGAAACATTGTATTCTTTCTTAGTAATCATAGTGTACACAACAACTTTTGTGCACACTCCACACTGTCCAGAACACTCAATACTGTCCAATAGATTACACACTGTCCACTGCACTCCACACTGTCCAGAACACTCAATACTGTCCAATACATTACACACTGTCCACTGCACTCCACACTGTCCAGAACACTCAATACTGTCCAATACATTACACACTGTCCACTGCACTCCACACTGTCTAGAACACTCAATACTGTCCAATACATTACACACTGTCCACTGCACTCCACACTGTCCAGAACACTCAATACTGTCCAATACATTACACACTGTCCACTGCACTCCACACTGTCCAGAACACTCAATACTGTCCAATACATTACACACTGTCCACTGCACTCCACACTGTCCAGAACACTCAATACTGTCCAATACATTACACACTGTCCACTGCACTCCACACTGTCCAGAACACTCAATACTGTCCAATACATTACACACTGTCCACTGCACTCCACACTGTCCAGAACACTCAATACTGTCCAATACATTACACACTGTCCACTGCACTCCACACTGTCCAGAACACTCAATACTGTCCAATACATTACACACTGACCACTGCACTCCATGCTGTCCAGTACACTCAATACTGTCCAATACATTACACACTGTCCACTGCACTCCATGCTGTCCAGTACACTCCATCTGTGTAACTATAAATACGCTCATAAAGTCATATGTTACATGTTATTTTTCAGAAATCATGAATGGCGGGGTGTACTTCCAAGAAAACAGACACCTCTGTTACGAGGATACTATTTCATGGCATCACATAGTCAAAGATACAAATAATAATGCACCTTGGCGGTGGGATGGCGAACACACACAAGACTGTAAGCACTTTATTTACTTCCACATTTATTGTACAATTTGTTTGCAAGTGAATGTTTATAAACAGTCAATCTATGTTAAGATAAATTTACAATTTTCAGCCGATAATTTTTACTTGTTGCTACTATTCTTATGTAAATGTTTATAAATCAATCCACTTCTATTAAAACTGAAGCAGTTGTTTTGTACAATTTTAAAATTTAGCAAGAATTTGGTCATGTCAGTTATAACCTGTCATGTTTTTGTCTTCTGCTGTCAGGCCCGCCGTGTCATGAGAGCTGTTACAACAATTTGACAAAGGCACATCACTGCTGGGGTGCAGGGCCCAACATGTGTCAGAAATGTGAGTCACTCATATGTATATGTGTGTGTGTACATATATATTTATATCCATATGTGTGTATATGAATATATGTGTGTGTGTGTGTGTGTGTGTGTGTGTGTGTGTGTGTGTATTATATATACATATTTGTGTGTATATAGATTTGTGTGTGTGTGTATATAGATATGATTGTATATAAATGTGTATGTGTGTAAATATGCATATATATATATATATATATATATAAAAATAGATTTATTTATTTTATTTATTTTATTTATTTATTTTTATTTATTTTTATTTATTTTTATTTAATTATTTATAAATATAATGTGTATGTAAAGATGCATGACATTTGTTTTCATGGATTAACACAATTCAAAGCTTGACTTAAGCAATTCTCTCTTCACTTCTCCTTATTAGTGGGCCTGTTACCATGTGTTCTATTTTCTAAAAAATCTTTCCCAGTGAACCACAAAAACTGCCATGCCAACTGTCAAGAGGGTGTCTGCTCCGGTCCCTTGCCCCAAAACTGCTGTCACCCCGACTGTGCTGGAGGCTGTAATGGACCAACCAGGAAAAATTGCACAGTGAGATCTCTTTTACAGCTGCCGAGCCATGCGATTTTTAGACATTTCATGCAGCTGCCGAGCCATGCGATTTTTAGACATTTCATGCAGCTGACGAGCCATGCTATTTTTAGACATTTCATGCAGCTGACGAGCCATGCGATTTTTAGACATTTCATGCACTTGAGATTTATTATGTTGTAGATGCTTTTTAAAATGTAAACAAGGAAAGTTCCATTTCCAATTGGCTGATTGGGTAGGTGTAGTAGAGTTCACCTGTATCTTTGACCTCTGTACATCTAGGGATAGTGTGGTCAGAACTATGCCCAGTTGCCTGAGTTAGGTGGACTCAAGGATGTGCTATGATTAGCCATGGACCTGAACTCGAGTTTTTAAATGTATTATCTACAAAAAAAAAAATCCTTAAATGTGTCTACATGTTGTAGAATTGATTAAACATTCTGACCACATCTATTGAGATGATCAAATGTTTAGTCTATTATCTAGAACAGGGGTCTCCAAACTTTTCAGTCCGAGGGCCGCATTATCTATCAAATTTCAATTCAGGGGCCCGCGGGCCATAGTTTGAAGACCCCTGATCTAGAATATAAAAAATTAACTCCCCTTTTTTAAATTGATAGTCCACAATGGCACATGAAAGAGAGTTCAATTCTTTCTTTGACAACCGCATCCGAGGGAATGGTGTGGTCAGCTCTTAAAGAATCATAACTGTGCTGAATTAGAATCTTATAAAAAATTTCCAATGCTACTTCCCTTATATTTTCATAGGCATGCCGAGAGTTTGTTGATGGTAACGAATGTGTACCACATTGTGCAAAGCCTCTGATTTATGATAAAAGCCTAATGAAGAATGTCAAGAATCCTAATGTCAAGTACACATTTGGCACCAAGTGTCTCAAGGAGTGTCCTTGTAAGTTTTTTCACATAGAAGTAGCAAGCTTTTTGGATGATATTTCAATGTCTCAAATATTCAACCAATTACAGGTCTTTACATTAATTTATATCGGAAAATATTTAAAATAGATTTGATCCAAAGTATTATAAATAATACATGTTAATATTTTTATATAACCACACATACATGTTATAAAGCCATTTATATGTGTATGTACATGATACAAATTAAATTTTGG
This sequence comes from Physella acuta, assembly GCF_028476545.2. NCBI lineage: Eukaryota > Metazoa > Mollusca > Gastropoda > Physidae > Physella > Physella acuta. The sequence continues at coordinate 71,498 of NW_026731761.1, read as the reverse complement.
CTGGTTTCCTTATATAAAGTTAATATACATTGATAATATAGCATGAAATAAAATGTCCATACTTTGAGAAAAATTGAGCTTGAATTGTTTGTTATTAGATTTTATGCTTGAAGACAATGGAAACTGTGTGATCCAATGCCCAGAAGGAAAATATGCTAAAGACAAGCGCCATTGTGAGGACTGCCCAGGGAGTTGCCCAAAAAGTAAGTTCACCTTTTTTTTTTTGGAAAAATTAAATTTTTTATTGCCATTTTTTTTTTTTTTTTTTTTTTTTTTTTAATGCAACAAGAAATGTACAGAAAATGTTGAGATCTTATATTTTAAAAAATTGAACCTTCATTATACAGAGTAGTTCTTAAAAATCACAATTTTAATTGTAAGCATTAACTGTATTTTATTTTATCACACAGAAAAATAATGTCTTTTATATATTTTTTTATTAATCTTTACTTTTTTCCTTTCTCTTCCCTTCCCCCTGGCCTGATCTATTCACACATTCATTCAAAATGAATACAAAAATTTCAACTACTGGGATATCAATTTCAATTTAATTTCAACTCCTTACAAAAATATCAAAATCTGTCTAAAAATCCTGCATTGAAAAATAAAAAAAAATAAAGTTTGCACAAGTCTTTCGGTGGGAGAATTTCTGACTAAAGATCATCTTGCTTCATTCGAAAACTGCACCATCTTAGATGGTAGCTTGTTCATTGTCCAAGCAAGTATAGTTGGGTAAGTTCTGAATGCCAACAACCTGCTGTCAACCTGGCGTTGAACTCATCTGCTCTTTTCTTGTTAACATGTGTTTTAATCCCTGTTGGCTGAACAATTTGACATGAGTTCTTGAGATAGTTTTTGCCTGATTTAGTCTAGTGGATGTTCAATGTTGTCAATGCATGTTTATTGGTTCCAATAAACTCTTGAGCCATTAGGGTATTAAAGAAATGTAACAACTGTTTTTTTTTTTTAAACTAATTTTTGTTACTTAAAGAAATAATTTTACTACCTGAATAAAGCTTCATTTATTTCGGGCAACTCTGTTAAATTGTGTGAACAATTTGATATTATTTCTGATCAAATCATGACTTCTTTTTCAGACTAACTGTTCCAACACGCAATTTTAATAAACTTTTTACTGCAAGATGTCTTCATCTAGTTTAACCTGGCCTGTTGCATATTTTAAATCTTCTATTCTGAGTCTTTCTCTCAAGCTAACATCATAGGCTGAAAACATTTTTTGTCTTATTAACAGCATTGCCAGGAGTTTTGTACATTTTGTGAATGAAATTTTTAATACTTGGTCATTGTTATAAATTTGTATTGCTGTAGTTTTGTGATAATTTTAGCTCTATTTTTATATTTAGAAAAGGCATCAAATCGTTTTGGAGTATTTGGTTAGACTTTATTTTACAGTAGCTTCCCTTTCCATTTTAATATTTATTCATAAGTTCAAATGCCCATAAAAAATCACAACATATAGTACTTGTGTAAAAATGATACTAAAGAGAGTAGCCTACAGGATTTTTTTAAAAAGTTAATAAACACAAAAAATGCTAAGGTTCTAACATGCCTGAAAATAGGAACCCTTAATTATTATTTACATATAATTTTTAAAATGCCTTACCCATATGGAATATTTGTAACGATCTGTTACACGTTTTGACTTTTGACATACTTTGCCTACCTATGATAGTAACCTACTAAAGAACATTTATCACTTACTTTAGGATTTATGAATTTAACCATGAAAAAAGCTATTGCTAATTTACAATGAAAAAATTTATTTAAATTACATTATAAACCCACAAAATTAAATACATTTAATGGTCGGTTTTTTAAATTTGTATACAATTTTATGCTTGACTTAAAATTGTCATTTATTTATGAAGAGCATTCAATTATGTTACTTTTCACAGATTCCATTTAGAAAATGTATGTCTAGCTGTTTTAACTATGTGATTTTTGTGCATTACTATAGCATGCAAAGGTACCGACGAAAAATTTCTCAACAGAACTATGTTACCCCATTTTCAAGACTGTACAGTTATTGATGGAAGTGTGAAGATTTTTAAAACATCATTTGAAGGGTGAGATGACAACTCAGAGTACTTTTATTTATTAGATTTTTTATTTAAATATCATAGGAAATTTTTTTTTTTTAATACTCCCGCCAGGTTTTTCATAGTTTATTTTGATATTCTGTTCTTTCTAAATAATTCAACCCGCTGTGATACATTGACTTATATGTATCTTTAAAAAATAGCCGGTTTTACAGTTGTGCTCTTATTTGTGGCGTTAATGACCGTGAAGAATTCAGGACTGCTGCAAGAGAGACAGTAAAACATTGAACTGAAATCTCAAAATCTTGAGAGATGTCGTTAGCTTGTTGTTTAGTGTAGTATCAAATTTTCCCTACTACAGTCAATCTATGTCAGCATGAAATGTTGTGATATTAACATTGTTATTCATTTCTTTTGTTCTTTTAAAAAGTTGACACGACTAACTTGCATTTTTATGCACTTGCATTATGAGTTTTAAGGCAAAATCTTCAAGATAGCTAAGCATGACAAAATGTATATTGAATTTTTATTAACTTATCAAAAGTAATTTTCAAAACTTTAACTTTTCATGTTATATTAAATGAGTGTTATATGTATGTAATTATTTTTATTGTAATTATTCTTATAAGTTAAATTGGAGAGTAGTTAATTATCAAAAGTTTGGATACGTGTTCTCAAAAAATTAACATTTGATTTAAAGCAATGTTTTTAAACTTTCTATTATTACTGTTTTCATATCCTTATTATGTTGTCTAACATTAACCCTCCGCCATCTGCTATACAGAGATCCCCATTACAACATCAGTGGGATACACCCGGATGAGCTCATGGTGTTTAAGCATGTGAAAGAGATCACAGGCTACCTGTCCATTCAGAACACCCCTCCAAACCTTTTAAACTTCAGCTTCTTGGGCAGCCTAGAAGTTATCCATGGCAGACAGCAAACTGCGTGAGTTGGATAACTTTTTCTGAACATTTATTATTTGAATTAAATTCTAAACTTTTAATTATTGTTTGTAATTTGTCTTCCATAAACTTTGTAAGTTTGATAACTGTTTTTGATTGCTAAAATATTCACATTTGGATTTAATACTTAATTATCCTTTGCAATACATCTTGTTTGATAGTTATAAAATTTTTTTCAAAATATGCATACCTGTTAGATTTGTATAGACTTGCCCTTCCTTTTGTACAAGATTATTTAAAAGCTTTTATTATCTTTAACTAAATTACAATTGTGCACACTTCAAACAGCTGTTTATCAAAATAGGGAGTCTTAGCTCTCTCAGTTAGTTGTGTTATAAAATGTGTTGTTGTTTTTTTCTCCTGTGTCAGTGGAACTGGGGCCTACTCCCTGGAGATAATTGTCACCCATGCCAGGTCACTGGAACTTATCTCCCTGAAGTCCGTCAGAAATGGAAATATATTCATTAGCCAAAATCCCAACCTCTGTTACGCGGACACTGTAAATTGGAATGAAGTGAAAGAAAATTCAGCACAAATTGTACACTTGCTAGGAAATAAAAGAAAGGAAACTTGCGGTAGGTTGGCATTTGATCTTTTATAACATCTATCAAGTAGGTTTTTAAAAAAATGTATTAGTGCTCCAAAATTATACACTTGCTAGCCAACAAAAGAAAGTTAGATTGTGGTAGGTTGGCATTTGATCTTTTATAACATCTATCAAGTAGGTTTTTAAAAAAATGTATAAGTGCTCCAAAATTATACACTTGCTAGCCAACAAAAGAAAGTTATAGATTGTGGTTGGTTGGCATTTGATCTTTTATAACATCTATCAAGTAGGTTTTGAAAAAATGTATAAGTGCTCCAAACTTTTGAGCATAATTAAATTTTTTAGTTTTATTTCATATAATTACATTGTAAGAATTTAACATTTGTTTTATTATGAGATTCATAATGTGTTGTTTATTTTTGCCTGTTCAGAGGCAGAAAATGAAATATGCGACGCTGAATGTGATACCTCTGGCTGTTGGGGCAAAGGGCCAACCAAATGTGTCAAATGTAAAAATTTCATGTACGAGGAAGAAAACCTGTGCCTGTCAACTTGCAACAGTAGCCCTAAATATCAGCTGTACCATAATTTTGGCAACAAGTGCGCCCGGTGCCATGAATTTTGTAATGGCTCATGCAATGGTCCAGTAAGTATTAATCTCCCATTATAACCATAAAATGGATGTAGGGGTGGTAACTACAACTTTTTAAAAATATTTTATTTGAAACTAAACTAGTGAAATTATCATTTAACCATGCCTGGGTTGAAGATTTTTTTTTACTTTTTTATGGGTAGAATTAATTTTTTTTTAGAAATCCACATTTAAAGGCTGATTTGTTTTCAAAAATGATAATTGTTAAGTGAAACTAGCTGACCAGACTATACATTGAGTGGTACATCTGAAGAATAACTCTTTACTTGACAGCTGCTGCTGAAAAGGGATTTTTTTAAAACTCGCCCATATATACTAAAAAGAGTTACAGATAAAATAATGATACATGTTATCAAAGAAAATAATTATACCGCAATTTAAACAAAAGCTCTTTTCATTGAAATTTTTTTAAATTAAATGCAATGTGTAGTATTAAAGAATTAATCACTTTTTATTTTATTCAGAATAATACACACTGTGAATCATGCCGTCACGTGACTATGATCCAGGCCAATGGTCAAAGAATCTGTGAGGAGTTTTGTACTGACACAATGTATCCAGACGAGCATAACATATGTAGGGAATGTCATCCGTACTGTGGAGATAGAGGGTGAGTATTTATTGGATATTCTTGATTTATTTTTCTATTTTAAATCTAATGAAAACAACTTAACCAAAACTATATTGGCATTTTTTTTAGGTATGACTGTTTGTATACTAGTGATGTCACAGCTTGATTGTTTGAATTTTGTTTTTTTACAAGAAAAAATTACTATGAAATTAATTTATAAGCAGAAAAAAAATAGTAATGTTTCCAACTTATGTAAGGGAAGCCACTCTAATATTGTTTACAAGATTGTTCCTACCACAGGAATCAAATAACCAGAAAGAGTTTTTGTTTGTATTTTTAAATGTCAATGTAATTTTGTCTAACGCACCAGAATCTATTGTGCTTCCTAGGAAAATTAAAATACATTGTCTTTGTGCAAATATTTACAAATTCGTTAAAATAATCACTCTTTTATTTTATTTTTTCAGTTGCAATGGCCCTGAGAACGTTGTTGGTCCCCAAGGCTGTAAAGCATGTAACCTGGGGTTGAAAAATGTAACAACCAAACAGATTTTCTGCCTGCACGAGTCGATTGACACATGCCAGCCTGGTTACTATAAGACTCAACATCATTCTGGGGGAAGCACGCCTCCATTCCAGGTCATTCAGTCTTTTTATTATAAGGCCTTGAAGCTCAGTAATTTAAATTAAATACTGGTGGATTTTTTGTGTGATATTTCTCCTTTAAAGACCTCTGCTAATTCACAGTTCATGTCCTCATTCCTAGTGCATTTTTCAATATACAAATTTCTGGTTTTATGTTTTTAGCCTACTATTTTAGAAACATTTACAATAGTGCAACTTTTTTCTAGCTTAAGCAAATAACATAATTTAACATAATTTAACCTCTCATTTAAACATTGAAAATAAACGCTAATTAAAATAAAATTTGCCTAATTAGATAATATAAATCATGCTTTAAATCTGCATTGTCCATATTTATTTAAAATGTTATTTTATGCTAAAAATAATTGGGGAGCAATTTTCAATTTTATTTTTAAAATTTTGTATTGTTTGTTTTCTTTGTAAATAGTATGTTTATATTATATTATTTTTTTTTTAGGTATGTGAAAAATGCCACGAATTTTGCAGTACCTGCTATGCAGCATCATCAGACAGCTGCCCAGAGTGCAAATACTTCAAGAACGACAAACACTGCACCAAGGAGTGTCCACCGGTTAACTACGCCAACCCTATCACTAAGATGTGTGAACCGTGTCACTCAGAGTGTCGCGCTGGTTGTCACGGAACCAGCACGTCTGATTGTCTTGCTTGCGCTAACTTCAAGGTCTACATAGACAGGGAAAACAACACAGTGAGTAGTCAGATTTTGGGTCTACGATCAAATCCCACTCAGTTAGTGGAATTTTAGGGGTCGGCGTGGTTGAGTCAGTAAAAGCTCATGGTTGCTAAACAGAAAAGTCTCGAGTTCAAACCCTCAGGAAGATGAGGCTCGTTAGCTGGGGACAGCCACTCTTCTAGGAGAGACAACTCCAAAATCAAATGACTACTGCCTTGTAGTTTGTTCTTGGTTGGACAAAGGCTATGGAAGCAAATTAAAAAAAAATAAAAACAGCCTGAAATCTGAGTCAATGGCCTCAAAAGTGCAAAAGTAATTTGATGATTATTTAACATCTAACTTGATTATTCCGTCGAATATAGCCTAAAATCAGATGAACCTTAATAATTCTTTTTTACGTACCTGACAAATATTTCAAATGTAACTTGATAATTCTTTAAAATCTAACTTGATTATTCATTCAACTATAGCTGGGAAATTCCTTTAGATGTACATTTATAATCATTTCTGATGTACCTAGATAATTCTTTCTAATGAACCTTGACAGAAGATAGCTGTTGAAGCTACCAATTAATATATTTATGCTAAAATTTTAAGCTTCATTGAAAATTTTAAGTTTTATTGACAAATTTTAAGTTGTATTGACAAATTTTAAATTTTATTGACAAATTTTAAGTTTTATTGACAAATTTTAAGTTTTATTGACTAATTTTAAGTTTTATTGACAAATTTTAAGTTGTATTGACTAATTTTAAGTTGTATTGACTAATTTTAAGTTGTATTGACCAATTTTAAGTTGTATTGACTAATTTTAAGGTGTATTGACTTTTTCAGTTTAACTGCACCCCTGAGTGTCCAGAGTACTTGCCCTACACAGTGAAAGACCTGGATAAAGATGAAAATAAAATTGTTTGCGTCGACAGATCCCACCCAGAGATTGCCAAATTGCTGGACAAAACATCAGAGTAAGATGATAGTTTACGGACATATAAAAAGAACTTGCCAAAAAAAAATTCAACCTATTTTCTATCTTATAATATTTTGCTCTTGCTCTTTTTATTTTAAATAGTTTTCATTGGCCTGAGTACAATAACCACAATACTACAGAATTTCTAAATACTCTAACTGCTTGGAAAGTTCATATTGTTGTTTAAAATCTACTATTTAAATTTACCAGTTTTATCCACATCTCCATAAGGGACATAACTCTAAAATTCTTGAAAGCTATCATTTTGTTAGGGTTTCTGTACAAAAATAGATCTCATGTAATAATTAAAAGTAAAATTCCATTTTCGGACCTGACAGTCTTTGGCGAAGCTATCATTTTGTTAGGGTTTCTGTACAAAAATAGATCTCATGTAATAATTAAAAGTAAAATTCCATTTTCGGACCTGACAGTCTTTGGCGAAGCGAAGTAGAGTTACCTGTTTCCATTATCTTGTCGTATGAAAGGATATTGTGGTCAGCACAGTGTTCAGCTGCCTTTACGTTCCCGAAGGTGAGCTGGGTGGACTCAGGAATGTTCTACACACTTGAACCCGGTTTCAAATTCCATACTTCCATACCAGTTAGCAGTCAGGTTCTACTGCTAGCTCATGGTATCCCGCACATGTAGTATTTGGCTTGAAACTAAGCTTAAGTTTTCACTTATTTTCTTGTAATGTGTTAGGCCCTATATAACTTGTTTTAACTTTGAATAAAACACTCACAGAGAGGAGAGGAAACTCAAGATTATACTGGGCTGCACCATCCCAGGTGTTACCATCCTGTTGATCATTATCATCTGTATCACCTACTATTGCCACAAAAAAGCCCAAAATTACAGGAGAGCTATGGAGTTCACAGCAAAGATCGCAGGTGTTGAAGATATGGAGGTAATTATTCATCTGATTTTTTTTTGTTTTTAAGCTTTGAGCACTATGATATTATGTAATTGTAGTGCTGTTTTTAAAAAAAGTAGTACTCAGAAAATTAAATCAGGAAATTGTAGCCAGTTTAGAATGTATCTCATTTATGACCTGTTTGTAATCTTCTAGCCTCTTACCCCCACCAATGCTAAGCCTGATTTGTCAAAAATGAGAATCATCAATGAAGAGGAATTGAAAAGGGGAGCTATAATTGGATCTGGGGCTTTTGGTACAGTTTACAAGGTATGAAGTGCATAATATCCATTTTTTATATATTCATTTTGCCAGGTATGTCTAGAACCCCTTAAGAAACCCTTAGAAAATGCATGAGCCGACTCAGCTATAGAATGTACCTGGCATTAGTTTGTATTAAGTTTCCACAAGTATTACAAGTTTAACTTTTTGTTACCAGGGTTTTTGGGTGCCTCATGGAGAGAATGTCAAGATCCCAGTGGCCATTAAAATCCTCCAAGATGGCCCCTCCCCTGGCCAGTCCAGGGAGCTGTTGGAAGAAGCCCGTGTCATGTGTAGCGTTGACCACTTGTGCTGCGTCCGCATCCTGGCTGTGTGCTTGAAGTACCAGATGTGTCTTGTCACCCAGCTGATGCCGCATGGCAATCTGTTAAACTACATCAGAGAAAACGCTCAGCACATTGGATCCAAGGCCCTCCTCAACTGGTGCACACAAATTGCCAGGGTAATCATTGTATTTTTAATCGGTTTTTTTTTTGTTTGTTTTTTCATTTTCCATTTCCTCTTGCAACCATTTATTTTTATTACACCACACAAAAGATTTTCTGAACAAAATAACGCAGTTTAAAGTAGGCCTATAAGGCTGATATCACTAAATATAATTTTAATAAAATTATTGCTGGCTCTTACAATACAACTTCAAAATTATATTTTTATATAAAGTTATTTAATGACAACAAATCTTCATAATTTTAGGGAATGGCCTATCTAGAAGAGAGAGGTATTGTTCATCGTGATTTAGCTGCCCGTAATGTGCTGGTGCAGACGCCAAATCAAGTCAAGATAACAGACTTTGGACTGGCCAAGTTACTTTCTGACAGTGAAGTTTACTACTCATCCGGGGGTCTGGTAAGTTGCGCTAGTAACCTTACAGTGATACTCAGATCAAAATCTTGGATTTTTAGCACTTTTATGCCAGTGTTAGATTATGATACAGCAAGTGCAGTTTCAATGAAATTAACGATTGAAGAAAATCTTTTTTTTATTTTATTTATTTATTTTTTATTCACCATAAAATGAAGCAGAATAGTTAATGTTCCTATCCCTTCATGTATCAAAATATCTATATATAAAATAAATTTTGCATTTTAGTTTTTTAGAAAACTTGAAAATAATCTGTGTATTTCTATATTTAGATGCCAATCAAATGGTTAGCTTTGGAATGCATCAATCACAGGATTTTTACTCACAAAAGTGATGTCTGGAGCTTTGGTAAGTCATAACTAGTACTATTTCATGAATTTATTTAATTGTATTAAAATATGTATTGTAATCATCCAAATTTAAGGTTAATAAAGTATTTTTTCACTAGCCAAATATTTTACAAAAGTTTTTCATTGGATCATCTCTCTTGTCCAGGTGTAACATTATGGGAGTTATTTACCCTGGGTAAGAAACCCTATGAAAGTATTAGAACAAAGGATGTCCCACTGCTTTTGGAGAAAGGGGAACGACTGCAACAACCATCAATGTGCACAATTGACGTTTACATGATCATGGTTAAATGTAAGCCAGTTTTTCTTCTACCTGTTATTTGTCATTTAAGCCCCATAATTTTTCTTTGCAAAAATACAGGTTATTAATTATTATAAATAGAATTATACTGCCTCACCTTGTATAGTTAACGTTTGATTTCAGTTATACAAAAGGCACTGTAATGAAAACACTTAAAATTTGAATCAAATTTAAAAACAATGTTATTCTGGTTTTCGTTGTTATTAAACATATTTAAACATTTTGGTCTTTTTTTTTATATTTATTTTGGAAAAATTGTACTACTAGATTTATAATTTCTATTTATAGGCTGGATGTTAGAGGCTGAATCTCGGCCATCTTTTAAAGAGTTAGTTGATGAGTTTGCCAAGATGTCAAGGGACCCTGGACGTTATTTAGTCATTGAGGTAAACTATTCTACGATTTATTCAGCTGGAATGAATTGTTTCCTAATTTTTTTAGTTTTAAGATAAGAACTTTAACATTGTTGTATTGTTGAGTAAGCTATATATTTTTTTAATTTTACATCATTTGTATTGCAAAATTATGTTGGTATCTCAAGTTTAAAATTTATTTTGTTTCATGTAATATTTAAAAACATGCATGCTTTTATTGCTTGTTTAAGTTTCTTACCTTTATTCTTGTTTTTCATATCTAAGTTAGATGTAAACAAAAATTTGTAGAGTTATACCCTTTATTTTAAGTCTACTTGTAATGTTAGTAACAGTTTTAAGCTTTTGAATCACTATAGATACACTAAGTTTTGTTTGTGATCCTGTGAGTATGCAAATACCACTCCACTATTGTGAATTTTGTTTGTTTTATTTTTATTACAAGTGAACATTATCTTATTTGTCATTTTAATTGCATTCTACAAAAGGTTTTTTGTTTTATAAATAATTTTTAGTTCCATTTAGTTTTTTTAACTTTTGTGTACAAATGTTAGTGGCTAAAAGTAACTAGATTTGTACATTTTGTACTTGAATTTAAAACTATAAACCTGACAATCCTAAATAGTGAGTTATTATTGGAAAGAAAAATTCTTAAGTCCGAACAACCCAACATTTTACTGCACTACAACAGGGAGACAAGCATCGTAGATTTCCAGAATCAGCGTTTAATGGCTCTCAGCTAGAGTTTACCCCTCTTGATGGTTTGGAAATACATCCTAACCACTCTTTGCATTCATTGCCAACAAATGGTGCAGTGGGAGGAGCTGATATTGCTTTAGGTGCAACTGCCGCAGAGGTCAAGGTTATCATCATACTTTATGTATTGATGTCTTAGTGTACCCTAATTTGATTTTATTGTAGTTAAAAAATTTTTTTTACCATGTAGCTTGATTGTAAATTAAATTCAGTCCATTTTGTTTTAGTCAACCTAACTATCAAAATACAACTAAATTACATTTATCAAATATTTAATGAAAAGAATAACCATTTTATTGTAATCTGTTCTATTTCATTCCTATCAATGTTTTAGTTTGTTATATTTTTCTTCATTTTACTATTTGCTTATTTTACTAGGCCTACCCCTAGCATATAAAATTCTGAACAATGTTTAATAAGTTTATTAAGTCTGAAAGGTTTTATATTTTAAATATTAAAATAAAACATACACCTAAAACTTTAAAAATGTACAACAGTTTTAAAATCCAACTTTATTTAAATATAATCTTGAACACAAGCTACTGGTATTTGTAATTTATAAATTGTATTATTTTTTTTTATTCAATAATTTTTTATTCTATTCTGGCAAGTCATACAGTTATGCACGTTTGTTTTTACATTTCCTTGTTTTTCAATTGTCAAAGTCACTTTTCTTTTAAGTGTAGGACTTTCTTTATGTGTACATTTTTTTAATGGCAGACAAATTATTATATCATGTAAAGTGGCAAAAGGTGCATATATTGTCATAAAATATTTCTTTCCTATTTTTATACTGCAAAAAGCACCAAGCCATTTTTACTAGTCTTGCTAAGAATATTTTCACTATTCTAACCTTGTTTATTTAGATTTGTTCTCTTAAAGTGTATTTGAATCTATTTTAAATGTATTTCATCTCTTACAGAAGTAATTTGTATTTATTTATATTTTTTTCTTGTAATTTTTCTCTTTTGGAATCTAATAATTCAATTTTCATCAAGCAAGACTCGTGTAAAAAAAACTAACTGGCATTGAAGTGTAACAAAAAATTATTTACTATTTCAGGGTGATTCACTGATGAGGCTTCCGAGTGTTTCCATTGACAAAGATGAATTTTTTAATGGTCTTCTGTCTGATGGGGATGAAAACCTCATGGAAGCTGACGATTACCTACAGCCAAATGAAAGCCACAGACTGATGGGCCCCTCTCTTTCCAGACAAATCAGTAACATGTCCAATGTAAGTTCTTGTTGAGAGTATAATAAGCGATGCATTAGTAATTATTTAGTAATTTCGTATGTTATTATTTAGAAAATGAATGCATAAGTTATGATCAATAAAATTATTGTATATAAATGAGGGACATCAGGGTAAAAAATATTAATTGTAAGTTATTATATAGGCCTAAAAATAATAAGTATCAAAACTGTAAAGCGTTTATACTTTAGTAATAATGGAAATAATTCAATTATTATGTACAGGTAGTAATTTGTTTACAAATCCTGACAGAAACGTAAATTTGTTGTTTCATTTAATTTTTTTCAACAACCACCTGAACTAATGATTTAAATATTTTACGGACTGACAACCTTGACATTGATTAATGGAATTGTTGTTTCATGGCTATTTTCAGATATTTTTCTTGGGGGGGGGGGGGGGGGGGGTTAGTATGGTTTACGTATATATTTTCTGTATAAATTTAATTTAATTTTTTGAAGGGGGGGGGGTGGCACTGTTTGTTATATAAATAAATGTAAACCCCTGCTTTGGACACTGGAGAGAAAGCAGGCTGAAATCATAGTCTGTGGCCTGTATGGCACATAACAAGTTGACATGTATACTTAACTTTGTTGGAGGGAATCTCTTCCAACGTTAAAATTAAGAACACAGAAGAAGTAGACACTGGAGTGTATTTCTTTCTTTCCAGTCATCCCAGCACAGAATTATGGGAAACCACAACCCAGAGGGCGGGGCTAAAGGCTACAAGGCCAGCCCAGATGGTGAGAAAGTGAGAGAGAAAATGTACGGCCACCTGACTGCAGCGGCCAGGGCCAAGCATGAGCGGGAACACCCTCACAATCGTGCAGATAGTGTGGGCTCCCGTTACAGCTCTGACCCCATCAAGTACAACAAGATCAAAGGTGAGAACAATGCTAGTTAACAGTCCTAAATTTTGGGTTGGACGTAGAGAGTGTTATTTAAATCCCAAATAGTTTTGTGTGGTTTTAAAATATTTTAGTTTAAAATATTTTAATACTTTACAAAATCTGAACTCTCAGACGGCATTGAATGGGCTATAGATGAGAATGTTCCAAACGGTTACCCAATGGGCTATGTGTATGACCCCCGGTCGTCCAAGTTGTCGTCGCCAACATCAGTGAGGTTACCAGTGGATAAGGATGATTATCTTGAGCCTGGAGCTGCTGCCCAGTCTTTGGCCTATTTGGATCTTGATAGCAAAGGTGAGGAACTCTAGGATAGATGAAGGGAAAATTTGTTAGAGTAGCCTCCCTCAACTCTCCAAAATATGTTTACCACTTGGTACCTAAAAAAAACTTAAGTGTTTATTGACTGATTTGAACTTTTCCTTATTGAAAGGGAATTTTTTTTTCTTTAAGCTGGGTTATCATCTGAAGCTTTGTAATAACTGTTACTTTTTATAAAGTTATGAAAAATTAGTTTTTTTTACATTAAATAAATAAAACTTAAACTTTTAATTTAAAAGTTTAAATGATTATATTTTTCAAGTCATGTTAGTACTTGTTACCTTTAAATTTTAAAAAAAAAAAAAAATTATTTTTATACTGCTTGTATTTATCTCTAGGCTATTATCAAAACGAGAAAGACCTATCAGGCGAGGATCCCTTTGATGAATCTGGCAGTGCGCTCAATCATTCAACTTCTCCAGTTTCCTCAGGAAAAGAGCTGAATGAGATGCACCAATACAGTAACTTTGAACCAGGTTCCGATGTAGCCCCTAAAAACACCGCCACCAACCCAGTCTACTTCGACAGCGATGAAGTCTGGGAGCGCAACTGGACCAACCGCAACGGCTACCATGCCGTGCCCAACGTCGCTCTGTCACCAGTCCACTCCAAAAAAAACGGTTCTGATTCCTACTACAAGAGCATGAACGGCACGAGTCCATCGCGCTCACCTTTGGTCAACACAAAAGTGAAATTGCGTGGGTCAAGACTAGACAGCACGGAATCAAATGTCTAGATGGATTTTTAAAAAATCCTTGACCAATCAGGTCGGCCCTTGAACAAAAAATTTCTTGTGCCCCTTGAGGGGAATAAACTTTAGTTATGGCATAACTAGAGTAAACTATCATGACAATGACTTGGGGCATTTTACATTACCTAAACCCTTGTCATTGTAAACCTTATGTTGGATCCTCAATTTATGGACATCGAAAGTGATGAAGTTATATGTGATAAGCTGTAAAAGTTCTTGACTGTTGAATCACATATATATTTACATGGAATTTATTTTTTCTTCACGGGAATTTACTTTTCACAAATTGGAAGAAACTTTGATGATCATACTTTTGGTTGTCTTACTCATTGCTATTTACATCTATTTAATCAGACTTCTCAAGACAACTCCTCTGATTATTTGAAAGGATGGTGACGATGTTTTAGCCGCTGCTTGTATGTATATATGTAGATTGTGACACTCTCACTAGCCACATTGTTTTCACAAGCAAAAGCAAAGTAAATGTTTTAAAATTCTAACAGACAATTTCATATGAACTATGTGATAGTGTTCTCCAGTTTGCAACATTTTTTGTGAGCTATAAATTTTGTTATGTAATATGGAATGTACATATACGTGAGGCCAAATGAAACCAATATTCTCCTATAATACTAAGCTAAGAGTGCATAATTTACATCACGCAACTGTGGAAGAATTTTAAATTTTTTTAAATAACTCCTGGAAGCTGTTGAAGCAGTATTCCACACACAAATTTAATATACCTTTATAGAAACTGGACTTGGCATTATAACTTTGTATAGTGCTGAATGTATTTTCTGCGCTAATATTGATTCTTTACTCATTTTTACCCACCAAATAAATTATCCACTAACTTATCTATTGGTTATCAAGTTATCCACAGCTTTTGTGAACAAAATGGCATCCATTGCGGTTATGTTATGTTAAATGACACAGGCAGATTTGATTGAATTGCCTAGATAAGCATATTCTTGTAATGGTTGTTTATTTATTTCATCTCTCATATGATTGCAGCATTGTAAACCATAAAATGCTTCACTTCATCAATTCCTTTACACATGAACAGATTTTTTTTTTATATTTTTTTTGTGATCCTTAAAAAAAAGTATTTAAATACTCAAGAATAAATAGACTTATATTTTTGCAAACAAATAAGTTGAAAACATTTTGTTAAAAATTAACCTCTCAAATAACTTTTATAGATACTTTAAACGAAATTTCTAAGTGAAATAATGTGTAACGGAATCTATAAAACTTACACTAAAATGAAGTCATGTTATTTTTCATGTGTTTAACACTCAGATGCCATGTACATAGACACGCCTATCTGTGCCAACTGTAAGAGACATAAACTACACTATCATAAGACCACTTGGGTTGCAAACCTGTAGTATGTTGTTGTTTATTTTGCTATTGGTGATGTATTCTCAACGTTTTGTAAAGCAGTAATAAAAAAAATAATGCATGAATTTTTTTACCCACACTGCCCTAAAAAGTTTAAAGCGTATCACAAAAATAAAATGACACGTTAGGAAACAGTTGACTTTTTAGCTCACTTGGAATTAAGTCACAAGATCAAAAAATGATTGTGGTTTTAGATCATTGAACTTAGTTCAATATTCGATCTACAGTCAGCTTGCTTTTTAAACTAGACATCTTCAGATGAGCAAGCCTGTAGTAAATTGTAAGTGCTTACACAGTACTAAATGATTCAGAAAGTTGTACTTCTGTCTAGACCTGCTCATTTTAATAACATTTTAAGAACAAATAAGTGTTTATTATGAAACTATAGAAAATTCACAAATGAGAATTTATTTTAGGCTTTTATCAAAATAAACTTTTTAAATATTTAATTTAGAACAATACACAAAAACATAAGTATACAGTATTAGACTTCATCTTAAATTAACCATTTAGATAGTTGCTCTAAAAATTTTGAATACACTTGTTTGTTCTTAATATATTTATTAGAATGACCTAAGTTGTGGATCTATTCTCTTTCGTATTGTAATTTCAACTTTTTAATTTCATAAATTTAGTTCATTAACTTTCTGTTCAAACTTTTTTAACTAGCATAGAAATGTTTTTGAGTTATATCATTTTCACATTACAGCAAGTGATATTATTTTTATTCTTTTTTTTTTATTATTACAAGCTTTAATTTACTTTATTTTAAAAAAAATTGTAAAGAAATAATAGTTACAAAAATACCTTTGTATAATAAATATAAAATACTTGCTTTAATATATGCCTAAATATTTTATTTACCCAAGATCAAAGTTCTTTAAAATGTATCAAGCATTTAAGTGATCACTGTTATGAATTTATAAAATCTTGAGTCCTTTATGGTTAGGTACTACAAAGGGGTGGCATATTTAAGTCTATTTTGGGGGTTATCAGTTTCTCCCATCATTCTCACTATTGTTGCACCTGTCAGATTAGAAAATAATACTTTCAGTTTAAAGTGATATGGGTTACATTGTCTGAAAAATTCTACTCTAATTTTTTAAGTTTTAACTTGATTATTATATAAATACAGATCTAGTTTGTTTTTTATTTTTAAAAAAAAATATATTTAGTTACATAAGTTTATATTATATTCACACAGTGCAATAGGAGAAACAGGATGGCATAATAATTTTAAAATAATAGTGTCTAACACAACAGTAAAAAAAAATTAATTTTAGACTTCATACATTTTATAAAATGTGATACACAAAATAGACAAAGACTGCAAAAGTTATTTTACAAAAAATAAAATAACATTTTCAGTGGTAGTGTTAGGGACTGTTCTGAAATGATGTCAGCCATCAATGAGGTAAGGTGTGTATCTGACATTTTGACTAAATTGTGGGATTGAGTTAAGAAGTTCTGTAGTATAAAAGCTATATTTTTTTTTAAGTTCTTTTTTTTTTAGATACCTGTTTATTTTATAATATGACACTAGCTTTAAGATAAATTTTTAAAAATCTTTTAACAGTCAATGCATAAATCTGTTTCACCTTGTTTATCTTTAAGATACAAACTCTTGGCTTTTTTTTTTTTCAACTCTTCTACACTTAGTTGAGTTTTGTTTTGATCCAACATAATTATTTTTCTCTATAAACAGTAAACTGCCAATCTCATATATCATATTTGTTCACAAGTTGATTGTTACTGAACATGAGTGCCTGGATGTTAAAATGTGGGTTTCTTTTTACATTTTTTAAGTCGCCAACTGTTATTTTATATTTATAGATATATTTTTAGTAATATTTTATTACAGCAAAATATTACAGTTTTACAGGGAATTTTTCAACTTCAGTTTTGCACTTTTTAATGATGAATTACTTTTTTTTTTCAATTGTTTCTTAATTTCCTAAATTTAAAATTTAGTTAAAGAATTTAAATCATTAAAATTCGGATATTAATCTTTGTGGCAGTGCAGCCATACATAATCTTTCCTGTTTTGTTTTGTAAACGCTGTTTCACACAATGAGCAAACAACACATATCAGTATTTTTTTATGTTCTTTTGTTTATTACATTTTTCTGGTGCTGTTTTATATTGCACTGGGGGAAAAAATGGACAGTGCTTTTGATAAGATTGTTTCGTATGAAATTTCATACGACAGGATATGACTTGTGTCCGGCTTAGGATCAAATATGGGCTAGTAGTTGCTTGTTAAATAAGAGACCCCTCTCTTCAAGCAAGTAACAAAATACAAAAAAAAACACTCATATCTTAATTTTAATTTGCTTTACAAAATGTAAGTATGTACATATATTTCATTGTGCATGTGTAATTATGTTTTTTAGAAAACATCTATGTGTAGACATGGATTTCAATGACTTTCCTAGATGTAATATGATCATACCTTTTTTTTTATCATAGAAAGCCATGCTGATCATCACATATTATAGTTTTTCATTTTATGTAAAACTGAAATGTCCATAGTACTTAAAATGATTATTATTGTTATTGTATTATTTATGAAAGTAACTGTACCTACATATATATATATATATATTTAGGCATGTTAAATGTTAACATAAACAGTAAATAATCCCATCTGAATATTTAATTATAACTTTTCCATAAACCGTCAACAATGTATGTATTACTTACAGGAAGACAAAATGATTTTATTATTAGAAGCAAAACAATATTTCCAATGGTTTAAGATTATATATATATATATATATATATATATATATATATATATATATATATATATATATATATATGATCTATAACAGTAAACTATGAAGAATGTTCATTGTTTTTTATTTCTTCAAATCTTAACCGAATAAATATGTGCTTATATGCTCAGATAAACAAGTTAAATCCATCTGTCTTTAATTATTTTTATACATGCCTTGTCAAAGCAGTGGTGTGCATTGCCTTGATGTAAAATATTGCAGATTGTGTCTATCTCCCATATTTTCTTGTAGTTTTAACAGATTTAAGTATCAGAACAAACAAAAATTGTAGTTTTTTGCAGAAATTTTTTTTTAAATGGCTTTAAACTGACTAAAGGTTGCTGACCACTTCTCTGTGAGGTGCTAGTAATCATGTAATGACAGAAAACACAAATTTGCTTTCTTTTTTTCATCAAATTAGTTTGAAATAGAAATAGACTTTTTTTTTTAATTTCATTTTTTAATAGCCGTTTTAAAGTTATAAGAATAAATTAAGTAGTATTAGCACACTATAAAAAAATTTTTTTAGTTTTCTGAAATAGGCTACAATATATAAAGAAATGAGTAGTAACATGTTGTTACAATGATCTGTGTTCCATATAAATTACAATAAAAAGCACAAAAAACTATTTTGAACAATGTAAACATTGACTTTGTGTAGTAAACAGTTTGTAACTTTTGTATATGTGCGTGTATCCACCAGATTTGTGAAGTTTGGTTCTATTTATGGATAACGGGAACAAAGTTTTTTTTTCTAAATTATGATAATAACTGGCAGCTTATAGTTGTAAATTAAACATGACACAGAGTGTATATGCGCGTAGATATATATGTATATAAATATATATCAGAGATGTAATCTGCCCTCTAAAAATAGCAGAAATGTTTTTTTACTAGCAGAGGGTAATTTTTTAATACATTTCAGGGACATAATTTTTTTTAAAACGGTAAGTTAAAGAAATTATGTTTAAATAATAGCACTAGTAGAATTGAGACAGTCAGGACTAGACTGTGCTTTGTGATTACAAGTTAGTCACATAGTAGGCCTCAACATCAATGTGACCATGAAAGGTTACATCTCTGATATATCTAGATATACATTTTTTTTTAATTTTCAAAAAAGTAAAGTCAATCTTTTTAAATAATAGGGCACCTATATCAATATATCATAATTTGTCTTAATTTGTTATGATATAGATGATCGAGTCAAGCATAATTTATAATATAATATATCAGGATGAAAATAATGAGTGTTTAATTGTGTAAAAAAAAACATTTTGCTTTTTATAGTTTCAAAACCAAACATTGAAAACTTAGCTCTATTTTTTAAATATAAATTGGCTAGTCACTGTTATTATTATTTCATCAGCAAAGTAGCTTTTACAAATAGCACATAATTATAGTAATCAGCTTCATAACGTTATAATAATTTTAGTTATGAAGTAAGTATTTTTTTTTTTCAGATTATTCTAGAATGTTTTTTTTTTGTTATTATGAAGGGATCAAAAACATTTCTGTGTGAGAACACTACCAGTGTTTTATCTGTTTTTGTTTTGTTGCTTTGGTTCAAGAGGAAGTTAATATTTTTCATTCATGGTCATTCTTTTTCAGGCTAAAATTATGTAGGAAAAGAATCAAAATTTGCAGTTATAATAAAATAAAGTATTTTAAACATTAAAAATTATTTCTTAAACAGAACAGTCATAGTTGTGCACTGTAAAAGATTATATCTTAATTTTTTGTGTTACCCTCTAATTTAATTGCTACAAGAAGAATAAAATCACCATTGTTGATGTTAAATTATAACCATACATGGCTTAATCCTGTGTTGTTGTTTTTTTCTTTTGATCCATAACAAAATTTGATCCACATTTTGTATAGTTTTCAGTTCATTCATTTATTCAGCTGTATTGTAATCATACCAGTTTTATTTTGTTTTTATACTTCAACCTTGTTTATTAGGTAATGAACATAGTGTACATGCACACATGATTATTATTTTTTTCTTTCGTTGCTTACTGAATTAGTTTATTAGAATCATCTACTTTTTTAATTTAATCCAATTAATTAGTGCACCTGTATACACAAATTGGTGCGTTGCCAGTGAGTGGTCCACAGCCACAGTGTGATCTTGTGGGCTGCTAATTGGCCCACTCAAATTATGTTTGTTTCATTTATTTTTTGTTTCGTTGGAATTTTTTGTTTAAGAATATTATTGCTTGTGATCATCAATGTTAACTGAAATACAACTATTGCATTATTTACTGATTTTTTATTGGTTCTTTTAAGTTGTTTTTTTTTTGTTTGTTTGATAATAGTGTTGTTGGTGTTTTTTTATTTACTGTTAAAAATTTTAATGAACAGAAAATACCCTGATGGAAATTGAGGAAGTTTATCCAAAGTAATAAAGGAACTACACTTAATAAGTGGGACATAAAGGCAAAGGCACAGCATGGTCGGATGGTAGACCTTACGACTTCTAGCCTGAAAGTCTTGAGTTTGGATTCCGGGCTTGTCCATTCAGCACTGATGGGTACCTGACTCACATTAAGGGAACTAAGGCATATGGGCATAGTGCTATTTGGAGGAAACAGATATACTCTACTTCATCTGCCTCAAGCATCTTGGGAAAAGATCGAGTGGGTCATGAGTTCTAATTCAGATTAAAATTTTGCTTTGAGGATATGATATAAAAATAAAGGAATTCAGAGGCAGTGCATTTAACATTGTGAACATCTACATAATAATCAAACAACCCCCATGCCCCTTTGTGTGTTCACGATCCCTATAGGGGCTTCCGTAAACAACCTCAAGCTTTTTAAAACGATTTTTACCTTTTTCCTTCCCAACCATTACAAAAAAACAGACCTCCCCCCCCCCTAAAATTAAGTCACACCTTCTTAGCCCACCCCCTTTAAACAGCAAATTGTTATTTTTTAACCAGTAATTTCTTCCCGTCCAACTGCTGTGTTGAGAGAGGGGCTTGATAAAATGGCAACATTTGGCCCTTATCTTACTGATGAGGCGTTGTGATTGGATTTCCATTGCAAAATCACCAAATTTAATTTCACAATAGTAAACGAAATGAGCTCGATTAACTTTGGGTAGGTCTTTAATACTTAATATTATATTATAACGGCTACAATTCGGTTTCAAAATTCGGTCGTCACGATTTCTGTCGCCCCCCCCCCCCCCCCCCGTCACATATCGTCACAAAGGTTCGACACGCCATTTATGGACGGCCACTGGGCTAAACTTCCTAGATCTAGATGTCAGCTCATCAATAAATAAATAGACCTAGATCTAGAATCTAGATTCTAGGTCCAGTAATGAAACAGATGCGTTTTGTGAAGAATGGAGGAGAGGGGTGAATGATCCGCTGCCCTCGATTTTGAAGTGGTATTTTGTTTATTATTATTTAACCTCATTAAAAAAACTCATTGTCTGAGAAACATTTAAGAAATTTCTTGTCTGTAGGCTAAAATATATTTATTATTATTTAAGGCTACGCCCCTGTTTTAGTTCGCGTCTTGTTGCGATAAACTATAAACAAAGAAAATGGCCACCTATGCTGCAGACGGCAAGGGAGGTTATCATTAACATACAGACAACTCTTCACCAACGTGTCTGTCAGATGCTCTTCTTATCTCAGTGAAGTGTGGTGTTTTATACAGATAAGAGATCGCGCACATATTAAATTTGACATGTTATACCACCCCCCAAAAAAAAAAAA
The DNA here is from genome assembly GCF_028476545.2 of Physella acuta. Taxonomy (NCBI): domain Eukaryota; kingdom Metazoa; phylum Mollusca; class Gastropoda; family Physidae; genus Physella; species Physella acuta. The sequence goes on along the minus strand of NW_026731761.1, from coordinate 49,414 downwards.
ACATAACGTTGTGTCATAGACACAAGTTTGAAACATTGTCAGAAAATAACTTTTAATTATTAATGCTACAGCGCACAGATTAATTGTTAATAAGAATCCACACAGCTCGCTAAAGTCTTCAGCAATCCACCGCCGTTTCCCTTTTCTGTATAGAAAATATATACTTTAACCAGTGCCCCCTTCCCCTCCCCTCCCCCCTTACTATGGAAGATGCGCTTCGATAATTCTTCAGATTTTTTTTTAATATGTTCTTTATTGTTGACGATAAACACCGTAGACTACTGTATTGTAATGTATTGTTGGTACTCAATACAGTCTGTTGCTTGTGCGCATGTCTACACAACAGGCAGCCGTGTTATTATCAAAGGGAGATAACGCTCGCCTCTTGCCCTATACCATCCCATGATAATCTTGTGTCACATTTCAACACACCGTGGCGACACCTATCTTGAAAACCAAATACGTCTGAGCCTGCTGAAATCTTTTGTTATCTGAAGTAGTCACGACTTTACTATCAAATTCGTACATGACAATGTTTGTTAAAGTTCTTTTTTTTTTGTGCGAGGTTATTTTTGCGTGGGACCCATGTTTGAAATTGTTATGGTTGCCCATCAGATTAAAAAAAATTTAGGGCATTGTCATTGCTATAATAGACATGAGGCGGTGAGGGCCGATGGTACGGCACTGAACTGCTGAGTCTAAAGTCTCCATTCCCACGAGTCCGTATGACGCCCCTGAGTCCACCCAGCTCCGATGGTTACCCGACCCTCGTCAGGAAAGTAAAGAAAAGGGCATAGAACTGACCACACTATCCCTTCTCATGCCAAGGTCACAGAAACAGGTGAACTCTACTTCCCTTGCCCCATGGATAGTCAGGTTCGAGTGCGCATTGTTGCCAACACGTAAAGTCCCGAGTTCGAACCTCTAGGCAGATGAGGCTCATTAGCTGGAAACAAATAACCTATCTAGGCAAAGAATCGTCGGTATCATACAGGTTTGGAACTTCTTGGTGTTAGTATAACAAAATCCGATTTGCTTTCCGCGGTTTCCGCAAACGAAGTTGTTACCCAGCGTATTGCTTTGTATTCCTTGAACTATATCCAGTCCACGCCCTAAGGATTTCACTTCGCTTCGTGCATCATTCATTGACTCCCGAAGCAACAGAAAAAAAAACAGAACCGTATGTCGGACTTATGTTAATACCAGGCAACAAACACCCTGAATTCAACGTGAAATTTAGTTTTCTTTATCTAACACATCATAGCATTCATTTAGGATCTAATTCATTCTTTAAAAAATAATAAATCAGATACATATTTTAATTACTAAAAAGTGTCTAAGTTACAGTTTGTTTTTGCACATTAACCACAGGCTGAGATGATCAACAAACTGTGATAAAGTGGATAAATTTTTACCTTCTATTGTAAGTTGATGTTTGTTTTCTACATTAACCTTTGCCGGAGATTATCTAACTGTAATGCGGCAGAGGCGTAGCGAGGGGGGTGGGCGGGGGGGGACATATGTCCCCGGGCGCCGACCTTAGGGGGGGGCGCAAAATTGAAAGTTTGAGGGGGGTGTAAATGAAAAGTTCGAGGGGGGGGGGGTGCAAATGAAAAAGTTCGAGGGGGGTTGCAAATCGAAAGTTTGGGGGGGGGGGGTGCAAATGAAAATTTCAAAGCGGGGGTGCAAATCGAAAGTTTGTCCCCGGGCGCCGGGTAGGGTCGCTACGCCTCTGTAATGCGGTGCATACATTTCTGCCTTCTGTTTTATGTTCTTTGTTTTCCCATTACATTTTTTCCCTGGCATCTTGTGAGTTTTATTTCATTCACTTCCAGATAGTCGCGGTTGTCTGTCAACGTCGTTATTGTCATAGCAGTCATAGCAGTGATTGGTTTTATATATGTGTGGTCTAGACATGGGTCATGCTACAGCTGGCCACACCTTTAGCTTGACCTTGGTCATATCTTTAGCTTGACCTTGACAATACCTTTAGCTTGATCTTGACAATACCTTTAGCTTGAATTTGGCCATACCTGCTACTGGACATTGGCCATATCATTAGCCATTGGGCATGCTTGTTACTAGACATTGGCAACACATTTAGCTTGACCTAGGCCTTACTTGTTACTGAACATTGGCTATATGTTTTGTTTGACCTTGACCTTGACAATACCTTTAGCTTGACCTTGGCCATACCTGTTACTGGACATTGGCCATATCTTTAGTTTGACCTTGACAATACTTTTAGCTTGACGTTGGCCATACATTTCACTGGATATTGGCCATGCCTATTAATTGATTTTGGCCATACTTTAAAGCTTGCATGTATAGGACAATGGCCGTTACTAAACCAAGACATTACTGGACTCTGCCAATGACTCCATGGGTCACTATCTAGGTATGTAGCTAAACCCTGGCTATGTTGGTGTTCTATCATCGTTCACATCCTGTTAACAAGATCCTCTCATACAAGCCTTTGTCTCGCCATTCATTGATTAAAACAAACCCCCATCAAAACCTGGTGACCTGTTTAACGTTATCAGCAGCTTCACCAACAAGGGATAGCACTCGTAAATTTTTAAAAAGTTTTTTAAATTTTAATGGGTTTTGTAATTTGTATAGTCAAACTACAAATTAAAAATTAGGAGTAAATAACAAATCTATTGTTTTATTTAATTAATCAAAGTTTTTTTGTATTGCCTCATTAATTTTTAAGATCATATTTCATTCTGAAAAAGCAACACGATGTTACCGTCACATGTTTGATCATGTGACTTTAATCTTCCTGTTTCTAAATATAGAGTACCAATTTTCTTTTTAATACCAAGCTTTATTTTTGCACTGTGATCAAATCTTACAGTAACATTGAGATTGTCTTCCACGTACTTAGTGTTATAGCTCATTAATCTCGGATTAACAATAATGACAGACTCCTCACTCCGGTGCGAATTTGTGTACCATTAATTTTTTTCGAATAATTGGTGATGGTGTAGTAATTAAATGAACCAACAAAATTCTTCATATAGTTAATGTTTTTTTTTTATCAGTGACCGTGTTGGTTATCGGTTGTTGTGTAGTGCTACACTTGTACCTTGGCATACTAGGACGTCATCCTCGGCCTCTGTATTTTAAAACTTTTGGAGTTACTCGAACAATCAGTGTGTAACGGATTATTATTCACTCATTAATTAAATTAACTGCAACACAGGTAGGGACCTTGACTTTGGTCGTTTATGAGTAAATAGTGATGAAGGCCCGAAAATTGAAATCTTTTTAGTATGCGAAAGTTTTAAAATTTGCATATTTGTTATAATAATTTTTTTTCTAAGAAAGCCAACATGATTCCCTCGTGACAAAAGTTCTATTATTACACGTATCACAAATACTGAAAATATGATGGGAATCGCATTATTAGTTTAAATAAACCGGGAGTGATCTCCCCAAAACTTTCTCGAATATTCTAATGTAAGTCTTTATAACAGTACGTGGGATGGCAACTCGAAATATAGACATGATTTTTGTTTACTTAAACTTTTAAAAATAGAATAGAATCTAGTAGAAAAAAGAATTGCGCACTAAGCGAATGTCAAATAAAGATGTGCATAATAGTGCGCAATATTATTAGTACTTTATTAATTTACATGCGTTTTTTGAGAAGTCGGAAAATGCGTAAATTAGTACTTCCGATCAACAGAAATTACTCAAAATTTGACAGAAGGTAGAGAATTAGATCTTTTACTTACATGTGAAATTTCATTTATCTATCTGAAATAGTACTCAAGTTATAGGTTTTTGAAAAATTCAAAGTAGAAAAAGTACCACTTCCGGTTATCGGAAATCGCTCAAAAGTTGATCAGGATCTACGATTTTGATATAATACTTATAAATGAAATTTCATCAACCTAGCTGTAACGGTACTCAAGTTATCGTGTTTACACACAGACAGACAGACACACACAGAGAGACAGACACACAGACATACGGACAAGATTGCAAAATTATGTTTTTCCGTATCAGTGAGGTGTAAAACGTCGAGATTTGTAAAAATCTAGATTTTTTTTTTTGCACTATTACAAGACGTTCTCTATGCTTCGTATATAGATCTACGAGAAAGTAAAAAAAAGAAGTAGGTTTTTTAGAGTTTAAAAAAATCTATGAAATGAGAAAAACAGCTAAAAGTAGGTCACGAAAATAGCATTTCTGTGTAACTTGTAAAGTCATTTTAAAGCTTTGGGTGTTTCCAAGATGACGGAAAATACGATTATCAAATACATGAGAGATCCAGCTTTCCAATTATGCCAAATACAATATGATGGCGGATATGTTACTTCCCGTAGAGAGCGTGTGATATTGGGAAAAAATTATTAATTTTTAATTAATGGGGTAAAAAAAAACATTTAAAAAAAATCTGATTAAAGTTATTATTCTCTTAATACAAAAATGGACAAACATTATAATGAAAAAATCAGGGCTTTGGTGATTTTTTTTTCTGCGCATAACCCCCTTTAGGTAAATGAAACCAATAAAAAAGAAGAAAATTTTTGAGTGTGGTTTGTAGAAGGTGCAAGCTATTTCGGTCATCTTTCGGTCTTGTCTTTAGAACTATCTCAAAACTAGTACATCGCTGTTTTGAAATTTATCCGTTAGGTAAACAAAGAAACAAAGCATTAACATTCTTCGCGTTGTGCCGCGTTTAGAACTTGCACCTTTTCCCAGTGGCCGTAACTATGTAAAAATTGCAGAATTAGAAGGTTGTTATGAAACAAAAAATTAAACGTTCACCTCTTTGATACAATGTACTAATTGATAGTAAAAACGTTTATTAAGTAATTTTAAATATAAAAAGCCTGGTTCTATTTCTGTTGGTTCTATATATTTCGGCAAATTAGTATGTCTTCAAACGTTATAGTCGCTGATTATTAAGATATTTTTGACTGTTACAATTAGGGCAGAAAATAGTTAAACCAGTGTGTAAAGCCTTGTAGTTGCTTGTTTTCTCAACTTCCACTGTGTTTATTTATTTCAATATTGCAGCTCAAATTGAGCTTTTTATTATTTTTTTCCTACCTTTTTTGCCCCCCCCCCCATTTGGTGTGCGCCCGAGGCGGCCGATCTCGCCACCCTTGCCCTAACAACGCCACTGGCCATAAGACTGGGAGCGGTAAGGGAGGGGCGGTGGTGGACATTCTATATTTTCTAAACTTACAGATTTCACGTTTCGTTTTTTCCTAGGATCCCACATCTTTTATACGTAGCGTGAACGATTTAAAACACCTGCTACTGTCAACATGCAAAACACCGGGATTAACCTGAGTATACTCGTTGCCCTGGCGTGTCTCGCCAATAGCTGTTTCGCCATAGGTGGTGCAGCTTCGGATTCCCCAGACATTACCACAAATTCTACAGCTCCCACAACCCCTACTACTACTACCCCAGGCCCTGAAGCTACCCCAGACTCTAACACTACCCCAGCCCCTAATAATACCCCAGCCCCTACAGATACCCCAGCCCCTACAGATACCCCAGCCCCTACAGATACCCCAGATACTAATACTACCTCAGACCCAACAGAAAACTCTACCACGACAGTTACCACCAGGAGGACAGCGCCGCCCCCTGAACAAACCACCCTCGGCGTCACTAGGATCTCCTTGGGTGAGTCAAATCACTTCATTACAGCATTAAAATAATCAGTGTTCAGAGTGTCTTCCAGGCATCTCTTCGGGGAGGGAGGGGGGCTCCCCGAAAAAAGTCTACCGCCCCCCCCCCCCCCCGAACGAAATGGAATGTATATAGAAAATATATACTTTTTAACAGTGTCCGCCCCACTCCCCCAGCGGAAATTTTAGCCGCCGCCCCACTCCCCCCCCCCCCCTGGAAATTTTAGTCCTCCCCACCCCCGAAAATTTCAAGTGCCCCCCCCCCCCCCTCGGAGAAAAAAGTTTGGAAGAAACACTGTCCATTTTGATTGCTAAGACTTGCATATTTTGACGGTACTTTGATCAGCGCAAATTATAACCATTTCGGGGTTGGGGGGTCAGAGTAGTTAGCAAGCGATCTGGGAGAGGAACCCCGAAAAAAAATGGCGCCTTGCTGGTGTTATTTGTTCAACTAATGCTAAGGAAGCAAATGCAGGCTGAAGTTGCAGTCAATAGACCTTCAGGAGCAAACCCTGTTGAGACTTTATACTTTACTATGATGGATGGGGTAAAAAAGGTTTGAAATTATAGTGCGACTAGTTTGGTGATCTCAACTGACACGATTGAGAAAGAGAAGAATGTTGCGGTGCAGTGCACACTTTAACATCAAATCGTAATGCGACATATGACAGCGGTTTCCAAAGTGGGAGGCTGTCATTTCACATGTATGGAATGCACCCAGAATTTTTTTTTAATATATTGCATATTTTTCTCATTACGATTACAATACGATCGCGCATAGATTGTTAACTTTACTGTTTAGATGTTAAACGAAATGTTATATTATGATTATTATTATTATTATTATTATTATTATTATTATTATTATTATTACTATTATTATTATTATTATTATTATTATTATTATTATTATTATTGTTATTGTTATTATTATTATTATTGTTATTTTTTTTTCTCCGTTATTGTTATTAATATTTATTATTGTTATTAATAATATTATTATTGTTATTATTATTATTATTATTATTATTATTACTATTATTATTATTATTATTATTATTATTATTATTATTATTATTATTATTATTATTATTATTATTATTATTATTATTATTATTATTATTATTATTATTATTATTATTATTATTATTATTATTATTATTATTATTATTATTATTATTATTATTATTATTATTATTGTTATTTTTTTCCTCCGTTATTGTTATTAATATCATTATTGTTATTAATAATATTATTATTGTTATTATTATTATTATTATTATTATCATTATTATTATCATTATTATTATTATTATTATTATTATTATTATTATTATTATTATTATTATTATTATTATTATTATTATTATTATTATTATTATTATTATTATTATTATTATTATTATTATTATTAGTTGTTGTTGTTGTTGCTGCTGTTTGTATGTATTTGTGTGTGCGTGTTCTAATTTAAATCCATTTATTTTTTGAAATGCTGTTACGTTGATGTGGTCAAAAACTCCTAGCCCTGCTGACTGTACCAATACAACTTGAGATAGAATATAAAAACGAGACCTACAAAGTTGAGCTCAATGATACGAATTCAGATGTATACAAGAGCGTATCGAATGACTACATTCAGAAGGTAACAAGAGAACATTTTACTTGTTGGTTTTAGTGTTATCATTAGTCAGGGACATAATTAGGTTAATTCTTGTTGATTTTGATGCTCATGTATATCGGTAGCTTTGACATTGAAATAAAACCATTTAAAACATTTTTTAGATACAATGATAAAATATATTGTAAATATTTCTTAAGAGACCAATGTACTAATATTATAGCTAAAAGGTTCGTCCATAAATGACGTCACAATCGTAGGGGGGAGGGGGTCCGTAATTTTGTGGCGGTGTGTGATGAGGGGAGGGGGGTTCAGATGGTGTGACGTCACTTTTTTGCATTATAAAAAAGCAATGTTAGAAAACGAGTTTTAGCCGTTATTTCAATTTTTAGAAAACGGTTTTAATAAATTGTAATACGAATTCATCAAATACTCTAAGTTGGCAGAGTTCAGACAAGATTTTGGAAAAATATCGATGTTTTAAGAAAAATTCAACAGCGATTTTGAGGGGGGGGTTGTAGGCTGAGGTGTGACGTCATTTTAGGGGGGGGTCTGGCTTTTTGTGACGACGTGTGACGGAGGGGAGGGGGGGGGAGATAAAAATCGTCAAAAAAAGCCTGACGTCATTTATGGATGACCCCAAAGACAGCAAACAAACAAACAAAACGAACTCAGTAAATACCTGTAATCTGTCATAGGATACGTTTTTTTAACCTAAAAATATATTTTAAACATATTCCAGCTCTCTCAAATTTACCAGAATGTAAGTGGACTCAAGGAAATCACCATAGACAGATTTTGGTGAGTTTTATTTTCTACAAATTTATAATACAGCTCTTATTAGCTTTTGTAATGTTTCGCTTTTTCAATGAAAGGGTATGGGATGATTTAGAAAGATAAAAAAAACTATTTTCTACCAACTTTAGGACATGTATCTATATGTAGAACGGATTGAATGCATAGTTGGTAAAAGATTATTACCTAAATTATGTCTTAAAATATAATTTTGAAAAAAACAGAAATTAACAACTCGCGTGTTTATATAAAGTAAAATACAGAAAATTTTATTTTTTGTTTAAGATTAAAATAATGTTATAGATTTTTTTGGTATGAAAAAGTTGTTTTGTTTTTTGTTCTTTTTCCAAAGATTATACAAGTATATCTAGCTCAGCAGTATAGCTAAAACATTATTTTATTAAATGCGTGCAGCTAAGCCTGTCGAGCAACTGGTATTTTAAAAAAAAAAGAAAAATCTTTACGTTTTTCCTGTATTTGCCTGTGTTTTGCATTTCGGGTCATCCATGGGGGGGGGGGGGGGGGAGTCCAAAAAAATTGACTTATCTGGACGGGGGGGAGGGGGTGGTTCGGGTCAAGGTGGACGTCCACATGCGGAATTAAACCACGAAATACTTAAATTTGATAACTTAAAATATAAATTTAAATATGCATATAACATGTAGATTAGATATTAAATCGGCAGTTCTCGTGGTAAATGTATCCTTAATGTAGCTGTTTACCACCCGCCTAACAAAAAATAATTCATGGTATTTCAAGTTTATTTTTAAACACTTCAAACAATTGTAGCTAAATCATAGTAGGCCTACATCATTATTTTGTGTCAAAGCCTAAGATGATGTAGATCTAGTCATTTTTGTCAAGTAAAAAAAAAACTCAAAACAACCATGTTACAATTAGATATTTAAATATCAGCGCGTGTATAATGTTCTCGCTTGGTCAGGTGTGTAGGGCTAACGGTCAGCGCGAACACAAAGAAGGGGAGAGGCGGTTTGTTATGGAAACAAATGCAGCGTAAAGTTGAGTAAAAAAGTAATATAATGACGTCACGTTGATTAACCGATTTTTTCCCCGAACCCATATAGTCGATTATGGATAGACAGCCACAAAAAAAAAGTAAAAAGTTCGGCGTACAGCATCTTCAATTAAAAAAAAAGATGCAAGACTGCCTGCAACCTCTGACTCTTTATAACAAATAGTGGTAAAAAAAAGCCTTTAAATTCTAGAGCAGGGGTCTCCAAACTACGGCCCGCGGGCCAGATGCGGCCCGCAAAGTCCCCTCATCCGGCCCGCGGAGATCTTTTTGTCCACGGAAAAATCGTTTGTTGAGGAATTTTGCCCAGAAAAATCAAAGACATGCCTGGAAGAAACTGGCCCCCGAACTGAAATTTGATAGTTAATGCGGCCGTCGGACTGAAAAGTTTGGAGACCCCTGTTCTAGAGGCAGGGTACACAGCGTCCATGCGCGATCATTCTTTCAATAAAGAACAATTTTAGATAGTCGTAGCACATTCACACGGTAGGTTAACACGCTGTAGACTTACGGACATCTTGGAAAAGTTTTACTCCCAATTATTATTTAGGCCTAGGAATAGATGTTACCGAAAATATCAAATGTCTATATTACATTATTAGTTAATGTACACATTACATGTATATGAATTAGTAATTTTGCAGCATGTATTGAGAGGTCTACTAAATGTTCGTGGATGTCCACAACCAGGGGGGGGGGTCGTCGAAATTGGACGCGTGTGGGGGTTCTAAAGTCCCAAATTTTTGTGGACGTCATAAATGGATGACCCCTTTCTGTGGGTATTTCCCTTTGAAGTTACAGACTAACTTAGCCAATTATTATGTAAGATAATGGGGCTGTAAAAAAGATGGATCTCTACCTCATGAAGAATTGCGTAGCAACGTTGCTATCGCTGTGTTTTGTGTTGTTACAGATTCATGTCACAAACATATTAGATGTTGATTTTTGTGATGTCCGTGTTTCAGGTACGGAAGTCTTGGCGTCGAGTACACTCTGCACGTAAAGTACCAAGACAATAACTGGGCACTTCTTGAAAACCAGTTAAAAAACATAAGTCGTGATCTAGATAAAGACCTTAATGTGGATGTTCGTAACTCTGAGCAAAAATTCACTAACGGTAACGCTAATCATCTATCATCTCCGTCTAAATAATGACTTTTTATAAGACGTACTTTTTTTATTGTTTCTTAAACTTTATTATATAACATCAACGAGATTTTCTTCTCATTGCCAGTCTACCATCCGACCACGCTGTAATATTTAATAATCTTGAAGATCAAAAATAAAATGTGTGTATGTGTGGGGCGGATGTGCGGATGTGTTTTACGTGTGGGTTGGTGTGCGAGTGGGTGTATATATGTATGCGTATGAATATGTATGTAAATGTATTCAAATATGTGTCAAAGTACATGTAGTTATTAACTATGGATAATACTTCTGTGATAAAGCCGAAAAAATTTCCTCAGCCTTAAGCCTCGCCAGGCAAACAGGTCCCTGTCAAATACCAGGCGTTTGTCCCTTAGATTCGAAGTGTGTAAACTCTAGCAAAGAGGTGACGTGTAACAACAAGTGCTTAGACATGAACACGTGTCTGAACGGTGGTGTATGTGTAATCAATCAGAATTATGAGGCAGTCTGCAAGTAAGTCACACCATAAACTAGCTCCGTATTTTTTATGAATTAAGTTCAGATGCTGTAAGAGAGTATCGTTTTATCAAAGTTACAAGTCTTAGGTCTCTAGCCACCTTCTCTAGTTTGTTTCTTGATTGTTGTGTCTTCTGCTATTTCAGCCAGAGATCTCAATCTGTGATTCACATATCCCTATCCCAGTCTCACACATCCCTATCCCAGTCTCACACATCCCTATCCCAGTCTCACATATCTATCCCAGTCTCACATATCCCTATCCCAGTCACACATATCCCTATCCCAGTCTCATATATCCCTATCCCAGTCTCACATATCCCAGTCTCACACATCCCTATCCCAGTCTCACACATCCCTATCCCAGTCTCACACATCCCTATCCCAGACTCACACATCCCTATCCCAGTCACACATATCCCTATCCCAGTCTCATATATCCCTATCCCAGTCTCATATATCCCTATCCCAGTCACACATATCCCTATCCCAGTCTCACACATCCCTATCCCAGTCTCACACATCCCTATCCCAGTCTCACACATCCCTATCCCAGTCTCACACATCCCTATCCCAGTCTCACACATCCCTATCCCAGTCTCACATATCCCTATCCCAGTCTCACATATCTCTATCCCAGTCTCACATATCCCTATCCCAGTCTCACATATCCTTATCCCAGTCTCACATATCCCTATCCCAGTCTCACATATCCCTATCCCAGTCTCACATATCCCTATCCCAGTCTCACATATCCCTATCCCAGTCTCATATATCCCTATCCCTGTCTCCATACTCACATATCCCTATCCCAGTCTCACATATCCCTATCCCAGTCTCACATATCCCTATCCCAGTCTCACGTATCCCTATCGCTGATCTATCCCACACATCCGGGTCTCCCACCCAACTCAAGCTTTCTCCGGTCATTCCCATCCCAGTCATGTCTATAGAAGAGTTGTTTTTTTTTCAACGAAATTTACTTTGGCAATGAATGTTTTTTCTTTTTAACTTATTCCCCATAAATAAAAATATATTTTGACACTTCAACAATTTTTTTTTAATTAAGATACCAAATTATGTACACATTTTTTAAAAGTATCTTGCCCTTGTACTTGTATGGAGAAGTGTTAACAACAAAGAACCATAACTCCTATCTAGATGTGCGACTGACGGCGACTACATCTATGGCGGCGAGAACTGCGAGCAGAAAGCCGAGAAATTGGCGCTCAGTAAGGAGAACATCATCGCCATAGCTGGAGGCACGGGAGGGGGCGTGGTCTTAATCTTCATCATCATCATCATCGTCATCTGCGCCAAAAAGAGTTCGAAGGTTCGGCCGAATGATACGGTCAAGGACGATGCTTCGGAGTAAATATAATAATTTTTTTTTAATTACGTTTTAATTTAATTAATTAAGAGGCTAATTTTCACATTTTTTTTAAAATTAGATTCTAGTGTTTACAGCCTCCTATTTTCTGTCTTTGTTTTTAGGCAATCCTTCAAAGACTCTGAAGATGGCCTCCATCAGAACTACAAGATGAGTCAAGTCAGCAATGACGTCACCTTTAGGTACTGTGATGTGTGGTATACAAGTTTAACCACCCTTTTGAAATATTTATATTGTGATAGTGCTATTTACAAGTACAGATTATCATGTTATATTATAAGCATATATATATATATATATATATATATATATATATATATATATATATATATATATATATATATATATATAAATATATATATATAAACTAGCCGTCCCGGCCAGGCCCTGCTCTGGCTTCTGTGAAAAACCTTTCTGTTAAAGACCATTACCTGTGTGTTTAGTAATCATCATAAACCCGGCATTGCCCACCCAAACCACAACCAACCAAAACAACAAAACGCAAACATAACGCTAACACAATTACAAATACAAACGAAAACAAAAACTTAACAACAAACACAACCACACCCACAAACACCAATACAAACACAAAGAAAAAACAAACAAAAAAGCAAACGAAAACAAAAACCTAACAACAAACCCAACCACAAACACCAATACCAACAAAAAAAAAAATCAACGAAAAAAGCAAACGAAAACAAACCAAATCCAAACGCAAAACCAACCAAAAACACAAATACAAACCCAAACAAAAAAAAACACAAACAAAAACGAAAAAAGAAAGAACAAAAACGAACCAAATTAAAACGCAACCACTAACGCAAACCCACCTAAACACAAAGAAAACACTAACGCGAACATAAACGCCCGGGGCGGAATCACCTGTTTTAGCTTAATGAACGACTATAGTACCCCAACTTATTCACAGTCTTTTGCACTCACTTAAACGAACGCGCCTGTTTCAATTTAATAAACAATTTTAATACTCCAAGCTTATCCGTAAAATACCTACAACATTTGCACTTGATCAATCCCCGCTAATTATGTAATTATTTTTTTTCCCAACACCAAAACAAAGTAATTAAAAAGTAAATTATTTTCACGGAATGCAATGGTTTTATAAAGGGAAGTAATTGTGTTTTTCCTAATTTATCAAAGGGAAGTAAGTGCTATAGGACTAAATAAAGACACAATTAGAATTTTTGTAAAAGATGATATTTTTTTTAAAACTTGTGTTTAATGAACATGCCGACAATTATTACTATAATTTGAAAAATGAAAATTATTTCCCAACACTTTCAATAGTAATTTTTTAGCTCATAAATTTAGACAAATGCGCACGATAATTTTCTAACTTTTAAATTCGTACAATTCCAACGATATACAAATGCATTACATACAGAACTGAGCTTTATATATTAGATATATATATATATATATATATGTGTGTGTTTATTGATATACACATATATAAACACATATATATACATATATATATAGAGAGAGAGCCTATATATACATAGCCTATATATATATATATATATATATATATATATATATATATATATATATATATATATATATATATATATATATATATATATATATATATATATATATATATATATATATATATATATATATATATATATATATATATATATATATATATATATATATATATATATATATATAAAACCTGTATATTTATATATATATATATATATATATATATATATATATATATATATATATATATATATATATATATATATATATATATATATATATATATATATATATACAGGTTATATATATATATATATATATATATATATATTTATATATATATATATATATGTGTGTGTGTGTGTGTGTGTGTGTGTTTATTGATATACACATATATATACATATATATATACATATATATACACATAGAGAGAGAGAGAGAGAGCCTATATATTCATAGCCTATATATATATATATATATATATATATATATCTATATATATATATATATATATATATATATATATATATATATATATACAGTTTATATATATATATACAGTTTATATATATATATATATATATATATATATATATATATATATATATATATATATATATATATATATATATATATATATTTATATATTTATATATATATATATAACCTGTGAATAACTATTTATAGAAGTCCAGGCCCCGAACAGGCCCAAATGCGTCAGAATCCATACACCATATCCACATCCAGTATTCAGCCCAGCACAAGAAACCCACGAGACATCGTGGAGAGCTATGGATCGGATTATCGCTTCCCTATGGTCAGGTAAGGTCTAAGGTCCTGTCAGCGGTCTCACTGTGTAAGGTGGACCTTTTAGTTGTTAAGGTGGACATGTACGTTAGGTCTCTGTGTTAGATTATTTAAAATGTCTGATAGACCTGTTAAATGCAAAATAGGTGGTTAGACAGAAAACCTGGATCGAAGTTGAGACTGTAGAAAAGTAGAAAAGTTGTGCAAGCTATTGTACAACCCACTAAGATGTTTCTTCTATGCCAATTAGCAGGACCTTAACCCCATTAGCTTGTTTGGGGCCCAGGACCCGTGATGTCACCTGACCTATGCCTAAATACATTAGTCCGTGTAAACTGAGTTGTACTAGCTACCAGTGTGTGTGCTTAGGACTGGATTTAGGCTCTATAAGGACTTGATCTATTTGAGATATGGGGCCCCACCCATGCTAGATGTTTTATGTTATCGAAGATGTTCTGTCTTATACATAGTTTTCATTCAGAGAAATAATGAAGCAGTATATTTGAGTATATATGAGTATTGCTCCTTTGGAAAACAATTTGGGGGTCCTAAGCTATAGCTTTTTAGCTTATCCGTAAATCCGGTACTGAGTGTGCTAGCTAGGATGTAGCAAGAGCTAATCACGTGACGTTTGTGTGTATGTGTGTGTTTGTGTGTGTGCTGGGAGTTATAGTGTAGAAAATGATAAAACGCTTTGATAGTGTTGTGTGTGTTTGATTAAACAGTAGTGTTGTGTGTGTGTTTGATTACACGACAATTTATGATCTGATATGAGGTTCATTGAACGCCATGTAAGATAACTCTCGTCTTTGGAAAACAAGGCTAGCTGCAGTTGTCTAACTTGATATTAGCCTGCTTTGGGTTTTATTTTCATAAAAGGTGTAAACTTCTTTACCAAGACAATAAGGCCTATCATCATCGTTTCCCCTTGTGCCTAAGACACATGGGACAGACGAAGTAGAGTTCATCTGTTTGAATGACCTCGGCATACAAGTGGGATAATGTGGTCGTCACTATGCCCAGCCGCCTTTGTTTCCCTACGTTAATTAGGTACCCATCAGAGCTGGGTCGATCCAAGGACGTCCTACTGACTTGAACCCGGATTGGAACACGATACTTTCGGGTTAGCAGCCTAGCGCTCTACCGCTAGGCCACACAGTCAGACAAAAAGGCCTATAGTCATGTATAATTTTTTTTTATTTAACCGTTTTATTTTATATTAAATATGTTGATTTGTAACATTTAATTTTAATTAATTTAAATAAGGGTAAAGAGGGATGGGTCAATGGTTTGGCTACGTAATGTTTAGACAACTTTTCTGACAATAACCGAACAACTCACATCAACATTTTGCTCGTTATGTGTTGGGTCGCCACAGCACATTCATGCAGCTAATGGCATTGCTTTCAATGTCTGCCTTCGCTCAAGTCGACACGGGCTCTTGTCGTATTGAATGGAAAATATTGAGGTGTTTTTTTTTGTACTGTTGTTTTACAGGGGGCCCATCGTTGCCATGGATACGAGAAAACAATCCGACGCCTTCGATATGAGGAGACAGAGCCGCGTGAGAATCAGCGAGGACGTGGAGAATGTGAGTTTATTTTTAGTAACTTTAGCGAAAAATGTCAATTTATATTTTCTAGTAACTTTAGCGGAAAATGTGAGTTTATTTTTTTCTAGTAACTTTAGTGGAAAATGTGAGTTAATTTTTTTAGAAACTTTAGTGTCTTGATAACGTACGATATCAAATCGCTTCCTAGCTATATTAACGTGTAATCTACTTCAGACACAAAACGTTTAACCATCCCTAATCGCGTTGACCCATATCTAGTCATGCCAAATTTTAAGAAATCTCAAACCACAAGCCCAAAACAATGACTTCCTCAATACCTAGATAAACCTACTTTAAGCCGTATGGCCAGAGATAACAGTATTATCGACATGTATAATGTATGTGGGGGAGGGGGGGAGATTAAAATTTAAAGCCAAGGTCTACATAATCCAGCGACCAAGCTAGAGAGCAGAAGAGTATCTCCTGCAGAATTTCTTTCAAGCTTCTCTCCTGGTAGGCACTGCCACCACCCCCCCCCCCCCCCCATATCCCCAAACCGGATGAAAGAAAAAATATTTTATATAGAAAAAATATACGTAATCCAGTGTTCAACTCTGACATCTCCCGAATATTGTAAGTGGTCATCATCCCACCCAAAATTTATACGACCCCCCCCCCCAAAAAAAATACCTGAAATAAAACCCTGATCCTCCAGAATGAGGGACTGCTTCCAATGCTCACAGAGTTTCTTCCAAGCATCTCTTCGGGGGGGGGGGGCGAAAAAATTCTATCGCCTTAACATTACATTTGTGTTTCAGAACCCTGATTATTATAACTCAACATTACATTTGTGTTTCAGAGCCCTGATTATTATAACTTAACATTATATTTGTGTTTCAGAACCCTGATTATTATAACTAAACATTACATTTGTGTTTCAGAGCCCTGATTATTATAACTTAACATTACATTTGTGTTTCAGAGCCCTGATTATTATAACCGAGGACCAAACCGATCACGTGACTCGATCGACGCAACAAACTTACGGAAGGTAAAGTTCAAAGTTCACTCTCGTCTGCGGTGTGCCATTTGTTTTTATCTTGAACCCAAACCCCAGTTTTAATTAACAAAATACCCCAGGGTTTTTGCTGCTCACTCTCAAAATGATTTACTCATCCAATTATTTGCTAATCAACTTTTAAATTTTTTTAACCATCTTACGTTTTTTCTGTTATATATTACTAAATTAATTTTCCTCGTTAGCCCTTCATCTCAAATGTGAAAAGTATAGCTGGTTTGTTTAGTGATTATCAAAATCAAGTATATATATATATATATATATATAGATATATATATATATATATATATATATATATATATATATATATTGCTTTTGATTAAAATCTTAATCATTTTCTAAATAGTTTAAAATCATACAGTAATGTTATGTAAAAAAAATAATGTTTCTGAAAAGTATTTTCAAAAGTAAACATATCAACCGACTTACATAGAATATCGTGTTTGGGGAATGATGTGTTCGCATATGCTCAAATTTGTGGAGGAATTGGTTTTTTTTTTAAATTAAAGCTTAAAATTAATTACATTGGTTTTTTTTTTAAAGCTAGTAAACGGATATGTTTGATCTAAAGATACCAGAGTATGAATCCAAAATCTGATCGACTCGAGTTTACAGATTAAGTCTTTTAGAAAAATTAATTTGAATTGTAAAAAAAAATGTAACATCAATATAAAAGTTCTAAAATTTTAAGTTTCATTTCAAGATAAACTAAGGAAAATTGATATATTATCAATAAAAACATCTATTTTTAAATAATCATTATCAATATTTTTATACTTTAAGAATCAGAAGAAATTTAGAAGCAAGCCTCTGCTTTAGAGATAAAACATTACGAGAAGTTGGAAGCAGGATTTTTAAGCAAAATAACACTATGGGCATAAATTACGATTACAATGCCAAATGTAGACACGGGTACACGACATAGTTCTAGAAAAGACAGGTTTTAGTCAGACGTGATGCAGGTCTGGCTAGAACAACTCTGGTGTGTACCTGTGTCCACATTTGGCATTGTAATCATAATTTATGTCTATACTGCTATTTTATATATATGATAGATGTGAGCGCCGGCCCTGCTTGTAATCATAATTTATGTCTATAGTGCTACTTTATATAGATATGAACTTACACCTGTTAGCATTTAAATGTATAATCTATATCTTGGTTTATATAGACGTGAAGAACTCTTTAGTTTTGTCATTACAAATTGTTGCCTTTTATACAATCTATATGTACCTGTCCTATTGCTCTATTATTTGTTTTGTAAAGCATAAACAACTTGTCATATAACAAAAAAATTTCAAATTATATAAATTAATTTAAAGCAAAATATTTTTTAACATTCTGTTGTGACCAGCTGGACTAACATCCCACTCTAATATAGATTTATTTAAATTAACACTTACCTTGTGAGGGAACAATGACCTTTCACCTTATTTACCCCAATACCTTCACTGTCCGTCCGTGTACCTTTCCCAGAATTCCAATTTCAACCTTTTGGCCCAGAGACGTCGCTCCTCCGTCCCAGCCGATTTGAGAGGACCTACTTTCACAAGGGTAACTTTTTGTTTACACCCCTCACCCAATTAACTTTTCGTTTTATTGTATTTTATTTATTTTTATCGTTGAGGAAGACAATTTAGACGTAGCTCTATATTTTGTCGATATACACACACATACACATATCGGCTACACATTTATATATATATATATATATATATATATATATATATATATATATATATATATGTATGTATATATATGTGTGTGTTTATAAATATGTATGTATAGAGACAGAGAGAGAGAGACAGAGAGAGAGATATATTATAAATGAGTGTGTTGTATGTTGTCATAGTAAATTACGTATATAAAGCTTGTGTATAATAATATCAAGACTTTCTTAATCTATATTTATGTTTATTATTAAGTAGTAGACCTATAGTCTACGATGTAGAAATAAGTAAAAGTTACATTATATATTTATTTTGTGTGTATATGTTATATTTTCCAATGAATATAAAGCTAACAAGTGATATTTTATTTTCTCCCAGAATCCCCTGTACAACATGAGAAGGAAGTCCTCAGTCTACATGGAGATCGATGATAACGATTCTAAGGTACCGGCAAGTCATTGCATTAGTCCGCCTATGGTACTATATTCTAGCCTGTGGTTCATTAAGTACTTACAATCTACGGGCATCGAGTCCTGTCAGAGGACATTCTTAAAGAAGAAAAAACACATCTTTTATCTCAAAAGTATTCCATTTGCTTTCCTTACCCGTAACTCTTCCATGCTTGTTAAGTGTTCGATATTTCTTTGGTTGTTTTCCCTTGAGGTTAAAGCCAAACAAACTTTGTCAATTATTATATAGGATTTCGATTATTCTTATGTGTTCATATTCTTTGAGCAAGTTTTCTATGTTGAGGGAAGTAACTCTAGTTAAATTCTTGATGTAAAATTTTATTTGTGTCCCAGTCTGTGATGTATCAGCCTAGCAACAATACCGACTACCCACTACGCCAGCCGATGACACCAACAACAGGAAAAGTTTACGATTACTCTAATCTCAGGAGGGAATCTACTGTGGTGAGTTCATACAATTTAGAATTTGCAACTTGAAGTGAAGTTTTGTGTCAAGGAAACGATTCAAAAACAGTTTAACAACCTGAAATTACCGTTTCTTTTAATAGAATTTTTGTTTTCCATCTATTGTTTTTTCCCAATCGAAAATGCAGTGTTTAAATTCGTCTGTGTATTAAAGCGAAAAATATTCAAATAAATTTCTGATATCGGCAAGCAGCTGAAAATATACAATTAAGAAAATGTAATTTACGGTTTATACACATACTCAAGTTGCACCCATTTAGCTTTTTTTTTTTAAAGTAATTCATATTGAGTTTAGTTTCTAACAAACATTTAAGTCCCCCCCCCCCCAAAAAAATAAGCCGCCCTAGATACATTTATTAAAATACACACGTTCAACGTATCTACGCCTCTTGTTTGGAACAGACAAAGATACATGACGAGAAAACTTTTATTCCACAGCCTAACGCCATGTCTCCACGTCTGAGGGCAGGGTCGGAGATCTGGGATTACGACGACGACAACAGAATGGTAAGTGTTGGGTTCTCAGTTTACGTCCTGCATACAACTAGAAAGGTCACATACGTAGTGGGGGGGGGGGACTTTTATTAGGGCGAAACCCCACCTTGAGTCGCCTGTGCACAAAACGGGATGGCCTGTGCACAAAACGGGATGGCATGTGCACAAAACGGGATGTTTCTCAACCCAGTTTTATTTTTAAATATGTAAAAGTTTTATACATAAAGTAAAGCGCACTATTCTGACTAGACAGCTAATGTATCAATTAAGATAGAGTTGTTTTTTTTAGATACATTTGGTGAACACCGAGTCAAATAATTCCAAAATCCTGCCTGGTAACATAAAAGCTGGGTGGACTCAAAGACCCTTTTTAATTATTCATTTTCCATATAGAATGATGCCTGTTGCACTAATATATATATATATATTTTTATAATTTATTGTATATATAGTCAACAGCGTCACATAGGCCTAGGTAGTTGGAATCTGAATATACTCAAAGACCAATTTTATGTTCTGTTTTAGGCCTATTTAAGTCCTATTTATACCTAATGCAAATAATTGCCATTGTAATGTATATTTTTGTATGATGCATTCTAATTTAAATATGGTGGCTACTTCAGATGAATAACTTAGCACATATGATAATTTTTTTAAACGTAACTATATTTGTTGAAGTGGTGAATGTGTTAATTTTGACAATTAATTTTTTTTCAGTACGGATATAAAAAGCCTGTACCTGCACCTAGGAGATATGTAAGTCGATATTTGTTTATGAAACACGTTGACAATGACGTAACCCTTATCAGAGGCGTAGCGACCCTTCCCGGCGCCCGGGGACAAACTTTCGATTTGCACCCCCCCCCCCCTCCTCCTCAAATTTTTGATTTGCACCCCGCCTCGAACTTTCGATTTGCATCCCCCCCCCGAACTTTTGATTTACACCCCCCCCCCCCCCCCCCCCTCAAACTTTCAATTTCTTTTTCCAACCCATTATGCCGCCCCCTAAGATCAGCGCCCGAGGACATATGTCCCCCGCCCCCCCCCCCCCTCGCTACGCCTCTGACCCTTATACACCTTGATCACAAATGACACTAATCCATAGCGACAGTAAGTGACCCTAATCCAAATTGGCAGTAAGTGACCCTAATCCACAATGACCGTAATTAACTCGTTAATTTGTATTTCATTAACTTCCAGAATTAAAAACAAACAGCAGCAGCAAGATTCAAATCAACGCCAAACGATTCTGAGAACAAAACAGGAAAAAAATTTAAACTACAAGTCCCTCTCTAGATGACAACTCGTAATTTTGCAACCAAAAATGTCTGTATGTTTTATAGATTATATTTAACCTAACTTTGTTACTGTAATAAGTGTTCAAAAAAAATGCATGGACTGTTGTTTTTTTTTTTAAAACTAACGTGTATCTAAATCCTATTATATTGAAAGGCGAGATCGAATATTGAACTTGAAGTTCCGATTCCCTGTCAAGTAAATAATATATGCAGGTATCGTGATAGTCATATATCCACTCCTTGGTCAGTAGGATCTAATTAGAGAGTTCATATAATCGATTCTTAATCAACGGGATCAAAGTAAAGAAAATCAGAGGGGAAGGGGGGGGCATATGTCCCCGGGCGTCGACCTTAGGGGGCGCCAAAATGGGTTGGAAACATAAATTGAAAGCTTGAGGGGGAGTGCAAATCGAAATCTTGAGGGAGAGGGGTGCAAATCGAAAGTTTGAGGGGGGTGCAAATCGAAATCTTGAGATCTTGAGGGGGGAGGGTGCAAATCGAAAGTTTGTCTTCGGGCGCCGGGAAGGGTCGCTACGCCTCTGAAGAAGATATATCATCACTTTTTAACACATGGCATCTTAAGTCTTGTTATTACTTCTTAAGAAAGGAAGGTCTAACTATGTATTTTACCCCTTGATTTGTCCTATGTAGATCACATACCGTGCTAACATTTTTTAATATATTTTATTTCATATTACTTTTTAATGTGTATCAATGTATAAATATCCATTTATTGATTTAAGTATAAACCTAGTGTTTAATCATTTCACTTGTAAATAATGTTTAAATTGTTTTATCAAGGTATGTGTTGATGTTAATTTTTTAAAATTGTGGTTCACTTATATTGCGTTTAAAAGATGCTCATGGCAAATCATCCATAGTTTTATTTTTTATTTTTTTAATGACCAAAGTTGTAATGTAAATACACATTCTTCCAAATTTAAAGTTGATGTAAGACCCACTGTTTCTAAACAATAACTTACAGACTTTCTAATTCTTATATTTTTATATATCACTTCTCTCATGGTGGCCTGCTGTGTATATGGCCACTATATAGGCCTGTTTTTATACAGTAATCCTACAAATCGCCTTTAGTGTATATTAGTATTTAATATATCCAAATATGGTTGTTTTATATAAAAAAATATATATATATATATATTTATATATATATATATATATATATATATATATATATATATATATATATCGCTTCCCTACAAACAGACTTATCTAACTCTATTTTTCGGCTTTTTAGATATCTATACACGATTGTGTTCTAAATCCACAAAGGCATCAAGGCAACAATTTAATTTTTCCATGTGCCTAACTTAAAACAAATATAATAATGGAAGAAAGAGTAATGCCCTTCTGTGAACGTGTTGAAAATATAAGTTAGATCAGTCTGGCTCTAGGCAGAGGAGTAGCGAGTTGGGGGGGGGGGGGCGGGGGGCGGGGGTGCGGACCTCACTGGGTGGCACCGTTTAGGGGGGTGACACCAAGGCAAAAAATAGCAAAATATATAGAGAAAAACCTGACGGGGGGGTGCAAATCGAAATCTTGGGAAGCGATATTACCCGGTTTAGTTGCTGGCAACAAATAGGGTAACGACCAGACGCTTCAATGTAAACTTTTAAAGTTTTTAGCCTCTGTATTTATGAAAACAATATGAACCAACCCCCACGTTTTTCTAAAGTAAACATAAGTAGAATTAAGTTTTCTATACTTTTACTTCTCATATAGTTTATATTTCCGCATTTTTTTTATTTGACCCTAACATAAAAACTTTGAAATGCCTGAATTTTTCAACCTGTATTGCTATTTCTATGGAATCGGAGGAAAAAACGGTTAAATGGTGGTCGGGTTTTAGAGTGCACAACTGCTAACCCGATTGCCTCGAGTTCGGATCTCGGTCGGTAGGCGTGGCTGCAGGGCGTCTCTTAGTCCACCCAGCTCTGGTGGGTTACTTAAACTTATATAAGGGAAGGTAAAAATTGCTGGAAGTAGTGCTGACCACACTATCTCTTCATATGCCGAGGTCAAGCATGTTTAAAGCGTGTTTGGAACCACAGCATTTACTGTATTAATAATAACAGATATATTATTATTTTTATTTTTATTATTGTTGGTGCATTTAAAACGTTGTTCTTATTAAGCCGTTTCATACTTTGTTTCTACTTTCTGTATTTAGATATTGTGAAGTTATATGAGTAGATGAAAGGCAGGCTGAAATCAGGACATACTAACAACAGCGATAGTTCGTTAAACAAACATTAACTGTCTTAAACTATAATAATACATGGGTAGGCGTGGCTTAGCGGATTCAATCCGGGTTCAAGTCAGTACAATGTCCCAGAGTCCGCCCAGCTCTGATGGGTACCTAACTCACGTTAAGAAAAACTAGAGGTGACTGAGGAGTGTACTGACCACACCATCCCTTCATATGGTGAGGTCACAGAAATAGGTAAATCTCTACCTTACTTGTCGCATGGACCGTCAGGTTCGAAAAGGGGAATTTTTTATAATAATAAAGATGAAAACGACAAACTCTTTAATTTTTATTATTATATAACATGTTTATTTTATTTATTTTTAGCGCATTACATATATGTTATTACAAAGGTTTTTATACTTTTTTTTTACACATTAACTTTAGACATCGATTTTTGGTTTGTCTACCGACTTAAGATTAAAATAAGAACACGACAGAACTTAAAGCAAAACCAATGTATTTTCAGCTTGTTTTCACAAACTTTTATTTAACTTGGTTCCTCTGTCTGTCGTCAGATATAAAAGCTGGTTATTAAAACGTTTTTTATGAATTTTCTTGTCTTCGTTTGACGACCAGGATGATACATTTCAGCTTGTATTTTAAGCTAATTGTCGTGTCGAGTAACCGCACTTGTCATGTTTATAAATTCTTGTTGTTTTTATTTAGCCGATGTTACTTAGTGTCTTTGTATCTGATAACAGAATCTATATAATCGTTATGCGCTTTAGATTACATGTTTTCTTAAGCTCTTGTGTCTTGTTTTGCTGATGTAATAGCTTGAAACCTAGAAAGACGAAAATGTAACAAATAAGCATGAATTTAAAAACACGAATTTTATTGAAAACATCGATACACGAAACAATAAATTTTCTACATATGGTTTTCAAAATTACAGTAAAAAAAATAGTTGTGTTGTATAGGCCTACTTCAAATTTGTATTTAAATTTAAAATAAAAAAATGTGCTAATGAAATATGGTTTTCAAAATTACAGTAAAAAATAGTTGTGTTGTATAGGCCTACTTCAAATTTGTATTTAAATTTAAAATAAAAAATGTGCTAATGACTAACAGCAAAGGATGTTTGGTGAATTAAGAAATTATCTTTGCAAAGTTACTGTTACAAAGATATTTTACCCCCATTCTTAATATCAATGGCACGATTTGGTCAAATCGCTTAAAATATTTAAATGCCTAGATTTTTACTTTTACACTAAGATCGAGATTTATGAATTAAATGCAAATATCTTTTTTTTTAATTTATCTGAAACAAAATAGACATCACAATCAATAAGCAAAAATTGAATAATGTAAATAATTGAGGTTTTAAAGATTTACACCATCAAACAAACCAAGTTATAAGTCTAGTTGGTTTAACTATTTGGTGCTTCAAAAATGTTTAAAATTGTAAAAACGTGTACATAGACGAGAGCAGTGGCGTAGCAAGGTCGGGTGTCAACCGGTGCGGCACTTAATGGTGTCACCCCCAGAGGCGTTGCGACCATTCCCGGGGACAAACTTTCAAATTTTCGCTTTGCACCCCCCACCCCCTCAAACTTTCGATGTGCACCCCCTCCCCCCTCAAACTTTTGATTTGCACCCGCCCCCGCCCCCCCTCAAACTTTCGATTTGCACCCCCCCTCAAGTTTTTCTCCATATATTTTGCTATTTTTTGCCTTGGTGTCACCCCCCTAAATGGTGTCACCCGGTGCGGTCCGCACCACCCCCCCCCCCCCTCGCTACGCCTCTGAACGAGAGTAATAATACAAAGGATACAAAGTTATATAATTCGTAACACCTTAGGATAAAGATCAAACGTGCATATCAACATAGAGTATTTGTTGATATAGAATATCTGGAAAAATATTTATAACAAGTTTATGTGACATTGGAAACATCGAAAAAAAATTATTTCAAAGATGTAATCCTTAATAGTATACTAGAATACCCGTCATCCCTTGGATAACTGTGGGTTTCGGGGGTCATCCATCAAAAAACATCACGTCTGTCACTCAGAGGCATAGCGAGCCTTCCCGGCGCCCGGGGACAAACTTTTCGATTTTAACCCCCCCCCCCAAGATTTCGATTTTCAACCCCCCCCCCTCAAACTTTTGATGTGCACCCCCTCCCCCCCCCCCCCACTCAAACTTTCGATTTGAACCCCCCTCAACCTTTCAATTTATTTTTCCAAACCATTTTGGCGCCCCAACATACGTCCCCCCGCCCCCCCCTCCCCTCCCCCCCCCCGCCTCCCCTTCCCCCCCCCCGCCTCCCCTTTCCCCCCCCCCCCCGCCTCCCCACCCGCCCCCCCCCCTCCTCGCTACGCTACTGCAGTGTCACTTATCGTCACAAAAACAGAGCCCACATTCAAAAATATGTTTCTTATCTTTTAAAAACACCGAAAACACCGATTTCGGACTATCCCTTCATATACTGACGTCACATGTGACCTACTCAACTCTACTTCACCTGCCCAGTGTCCCGCCAAGTCTCAGACAACATGTTTTTATCGTTTAAAAAACGATTCCAGCCGAGCATGTCTCTGACCACACTATCCTTTCATATGGTTAGGACAAAGAAACAGATGAACTCTACTTCACCTGCCCTGTATCCTGCCAAGTTCAGATAGGCAACTTTATCATTAACATCTAAAAAAAAAAAATTGAAAAAAAAAATCATTTTTTATCATTAACATCTAAAAAAAAAAAAATTGAAAAAAAATATCATTGACATATTGGTCTAGAACCTGTACCACTCGCATGAGAGCGGACTACGCTACAAACTTAGCTATTTACTCCTGACGTCACAAATGAATTTTTATACTATACTTTGATGCAACTTGATTTCGAGCGTCTAGTCTAGAAGTAGTAACTTTCAAATTAAATTTTATCTTAAATTAGCCAAACAAAGATTTATATAAAATAATTAAGGCCTGAAATAGATTCTAGATGTATTAAGGCCTGAAATAGATTCTAGATGTAGAATTTACATTAAGTCTAGATTTAGAATTTACATTGAGTTTAGTGATCTAGATCTAGGCTAGATTCATAAATTTCCTTCGACAGCTGATCTTTAGATCTAGAGAAATTTATTGTAAAACTAAATGAAAAAAGACAGTTGAAAATTGATATAAGTGTTGGAACGTAATAAATACAGCAAACGGACGTATTGTTAAAGTTATGACCGACAGAAAATTAGATTTAGAACGCGTTAAACTTTGGAATGGGAACACAATTTTCTTCGATAGACGCCGCCATTTTATTGTACTAAAGAGTCAACAAAAAACTCTGACGTCACTATCAAGGGACGTCACTATCCCCACAAAGTTTATTCAAAGTATTAACATTTTTTAAAAAATACGGTTAATTTAACAATGAATAAATCAATAAATTAATTAACGTCTTTAAATAAATGTGTGATTAACAGTCTGTCTTAAAACAAAAATTTTTCTCTACCTACATACTATTTTACAGCTTTCCACGATGAGTGCAACCATGCGAGATAGTCAATCAGGCAAACAAAAAAACAAAAAAATAAATATTCAAACATGTAAACAAACTTGACTTTTAGTAGTATACTAGAATACCCGTCATCCGTTGGATAACTGTGGGTTTCGGGGGTCATCCATCAAAAAACATCACGTCTGTCACTCAGAGGCATAGCGACCCTTCCCGGCGCCCGGGGACAAAGTTTTCGATTTGAACCCCCCCCCTCAAACTTTTGATGTGCACCCCCCCCCACTCAAACTTTCGATTTGAACCCCACTCAACCTATCAATTTATTTTTCCAAACCATTTTGGCGCCCCAACATATGTCCCCCCCCCCCTTCCCCCCTCCACCTCCCCACCCCCCGCCTCCCCTTCCCCCCCCCCGCCTCCCCTCCCCACCCCCCGCCTCCCCTCCCCTACCGTCCCCCCCCCCCCCTCCTCGGTACGCTACTGCAGTGTCACTTATCGTCACAAAAAACAGACCCCACATTCAAATATATGTTTTTTATCTTTTAAAAACACCGAAAACACCGATTTCGGACTATCCCTTTATAAACTGACGTCACAGGTGACCTACTCAACTCTACTTCACCTGCCCAGTGTCCTGCCAAGTCTCAGACAACATGTTTTTATCGTTTAAAAAACAATTCCAGCCGAGCATGTATCTGACCACACTATCCTTTCATATGCTTAGGACAAAGAAACAGATGAACTCTACTTCACCTGCCCTGTATCTTGCCAAGTTCAGATAGGCAACGTTATCATTCACATCTAAAAAAAAAAATTGAAAAAAAAAATTTCATTGACATATTGGTCTAGAACCCGTGCCTCCTGCATGAGAGCTGACTACGCTACCATTTTAGCTATTTACTCGTGACGTCACAAGTGAATTTTTATACTATACTATGTGTCTCCTTATGCAACTTGATTTACGCGTATAGATTCTAGATCTAGATCTAAAAATAAGTCTAGTAGTACTAACTTTCAAATTAAATTTTATCTTAAATAAGCCAAACAAAGATTTATATAAAATAATTAAGGCCTGAAATAGATTCTAGATGTAGAATTTACATTGAATCTAGTGACCTACATCTAGGCTAGATCTAGATCTAGATCTAGATCTAGGCTAGATTCATAAATTTCCTTCGATAGCTGATCTTTAGATCTAGAGAAATTTATCGTAAAACTAAATGAAAAAGACAGTTGAAAATTGATATAAGTGTTGGAACGTAATAAATACAGCAAACGGACGTATTGTTTAAGTTATAGCCAGCAGAAAATTAGCTTTGTAACGCGTTAAACTTTTGAATGGGCCACAAAGTCTATGATGGGGTCCGCCATTTTTATTGTACCAAAAATGTAAACACACCAAGGGACGTCACTATCCCCACAAAGTTTATTCAAAGTATTAACATTTTTAAAAAAATACGGTTAATTTAACTATGAATAAATCAATAAATTAATTAACGTCTTTAAATAAATTTGTGATCAACAGTCTGTCTGCATTAAAAAATTATTCTCTACCTGCATACTATTTTACAGCTTTCCAGATAGAGTCGAACATATCACAATAGTCAATCAGGCAAACAAACAAATAAATATTCAAACATGTAAACAAACTTGACTTTTAGTAGTATACTAGAATACCCGTCATCCGTTGGATAACTGTGGGTTTCGGGGGTCATCCATCAAAAAAACATCACGTCTGTCACTCAGAGGCATAGCGACCCTTCCCGGCGCCCGGGGACAAAGTTTTCGATTTGAACCCCCCCCCCTCAAACTTTTGATGTGCACCCCCCCCACACTCAAACTTTCGATTTGAACCCCCCTCAACCTATCAATTTATTTTTCCAAACCATTTTGGCGCCCCAACATATGTCCCCCCCCTTCCCCCCTCCACCTCCCCACCCCCCCCTTCCCCCCCCCGCCTCCCCTCCCCCTCCCCACCCCCGCCTCCCCTCCCCACCCCCGCCTCCCCTCCCCACCCCCCGCCTCCCCTCCCCACCCCCCGCCTCCCCTCCCCACCCCCCGCCTCCCCTCCCCTACCGTCCCCCCCCCCCCTCCTCGGTACGCTACTGCAGTGTCACTTATCGTCACAAAAAACAGACCCCACATTCAAATATATGTTTTTTATCTTTTAAAAACACCGAAAACACCGATTTCGGACTATCCCTTCATAAACTGACGTCACAGGTGACCTACTCAACTCTACTTCACCTGCCCAGTGTCCTGCCAAGTCTCAGACAACATGTTTTTATCGTTTAAAAAACAATTCCAGCCGAGCATGTATCTGACCACACTATCCTTTCATATGCTTAGGACAAAGAAACAGATGAACTCTACTTCACCTGCCCTGTATCTTGCCAAGTTCAGATAGGCAACGTTATCATTCACATCTAAAAAAAAAAATTGAAAAAAAAAATTTCATTGACATATTGGTCTAGAACCCGTGCCTCCTGCATGAGAGCTGACTACGCTACCATTTTAGCTATTTACTCGTGACGTCACAAGTGAATTTTTATACTATACTATGTGTCTCCTTATGCAACTTGATTTACGCGTATAGATTCTAGATCTAGATCTAAAAATAAGTCTAGTAGTACTAACTTTCAAATTAAATTTTATCTTAAATAAGCCAAACAAAGATTTATATAAAATAATTAAGGCCTGAAATAGATTCTAGATGTAGAATTTACATTGAATCTAGTGACCTACATCTAGGCTAGATCTAGATCTAGATCTAGGCTAGATTCATAAATTTCCTTCGATAGCTGATCTTTAGATCTGGAGAAATTTATCGTAAAACTAAATGAAAAAGACAGTTGAAAATTGATATAAGTGTTGGAACGTAATAAATACAGCAAACGGACGTATTGTTAAAGTTATGACCGACAGAAAATTAGATTTAGAACGCGTTAAACTTTTGAATGGGAACACAATTTTCTTCAATAGACGCCGCCATTTTATTGTACTAAAGAGTAAACAAAAACCTGTGACGTCACTATTCCCACAAAGTTTAGTCAAGGTTTTAACATTTTAAAAAAAAATGGGTTATTCTGCGTAGGAATAAATCAATAAATTAATTAACGTCTTTAAATAAATTTGTGATCAACAGTCTGTCTGCATTAAAAAATTATTCTCTACCTGCATACCATTTTACAGCTTTCCAGATAGAGTCGAACATATCACAATAGTCGATCAGGCAAACAAATAAATATTCAAACATGTAAACAAACTTGACTTTTAGTAGTATATAGATAGATAGATGCTATATCTAATATCTACATTACAAACAGAAGCACAATCAGAAAATATTATTGTAATTATAAATGTTGTAGTACAAAGAGTATGTGTTCTGATTAAAATATCGAGATTTTTGTTTTATAATGTGTGCACATACCAACGGTATTGACTAAAATTTTCACATTAGAGTAACCTGCAAAAATTGAGTCTTATTATAAGGTGTTTGTGTATCACATACTCAACTTAATGCAGGTGCTGCTTGATATTGTAAAAAAAATTAAACAGTGACAAAAAAACATTTAACACTTGTTACTGAAAGCTTGAATACTTTTTTAAAGACATGTTCAATTCCTCCAATTTGTTGATAGTACAAATGTAAGATCAACTCATAGTTGTTACTTTTAATGTTTTATTTAAAATATTGTTACAGTAATAATAAGTAATGGTAATCGTCTAAATAAAGAAAAAAATTGGAATCAGTAGGATTCTTTAGTACAGTGGGTATGGTTTTAAAAAATAATAATTTTAATAACATTAAGTTATGGTTTTATGACATTAAAAGTTAATTTTTAATTGAAAACTATGCGAGCTTGTCTTGGCCAATAGCTTTTAATTTATTAGACATGTATTATTGATATGAGGTATCACCCTACTTCATCACGCTCTATTGTGAAGTTAATAAGCTAAATTCTTTTCTTGAATTTTTAGTCCATTATACAAGTCTATAAAGCAAATAATTTTGTAAAATGTGCCCACGATACAAACGAATAAGTCTTAGCAATTTTGCCAAGTGTTCATCAAAAGTTTATAAAACATCGACCGAACTCTTTCCATTCTAACTTTCTAGCAACCCTTCTCCTCCTTTACATTATCGCTTTAAATAAGTAGGTTTCTACTTAAAGGTTTTTTGTTTTGATCATTCGTTAATCCATCAGCCACAGTTGTTATCCAAAAGTTTCAGATAGATTGTAGTCCAGCAAAATACAAAATTGATCAAGAGCGTCTAATCAAAACGTGTAGACAATTAGTATCAAACACGCTCAACAAAACAGGCCCTCATCTGAAGTCCACAGGGCATAAGGAAAAGAGGTAGACCAAAGAAGACCCGGAGAAGAGATCTGGAAGAAGACACCAAGAAGATGGGACACACCTGGGGACAGTTGGAGACAGAGTTTCTTCCAGGCATCTCTTCGAGGGGGTTCCCTCCTTCCCCCGAAAATAGTCTACCGCCCCCCCCCCCCCCGAACGAGATGGAGTTTATATAGCAAACATATACTTTTACTAGTGTCCGCCCCCCCCCCCGGAAACTGCTGACTGCCCCCTGAAAATATCAAGTCCCCCCCCCCACTCCCGGAGAAAAAAGTCTGGAAGAAACACTGATTGGAGAGACTAGCCCAGGACAGATGCCTGGAAAGCTCTTGTCAGCGGCCTATGTTAGGCTAACCAAACCTAACCTAACGGCTAGTCACATTGAATTTTAACAAAATACCCTTTCAAATCGAGGTGACTGGTGTCGGGTTATTGTTTCCTGTATTCCCTTTCTTAAAGTCCTCCCATCTCTTGTATACAACCGGAAGTGTGTAGATCACGGGATTAACGGCCGAGTTTAGCGGCAGCACGAACACGGCCAGCCAGCCGTACGTCTGCTGACTGAACGTGTGACCACGCGCGGTCATTAGACCAATGACGCAGATCGGAAACCAACAGAGAAAATTGGACATGACAACCAGGGACAAGTTTTTGGCGACCGTGATCTCACGTCTTCGCTGAGCGAGGCTTTGTGCGCCGGTGTGGAGGTGCGTCTTTTCTCTGGACATGGCCTGAAAGATGGCCAACTGACCCATGGCTATTAGAAGAAATAAGATGCAATTAAATACGAGAAAAACCCCAAAAGAATACGCCCATCCTGATTCTTGATTTTTCATCATCGGCAAGCCTAGACACATTCCGTTAGAGGAATACACGGCCCAGTTTGGGTGTAGCAGAGGAACGATGGCCAACCCTGCGCCAACCACCCAGGTTAAAAGAAGCAAGAAATATTTCAGCGCGCGTTTGATCCTGTAAGGTCCCAGTGGGAACCGTATGACCAAATACCTCTCCAGTGTGACGAGCAGCACAAACAACGCTGACGTTTCACATGAGAGCGTTGCTAGGAAACCGGCCGCTGTGCACATGGAACTGTGACGCCATTCTGAGTCATGTATGATGTAATCGTCTCGGTAATAAACGTCATTTCCGGCTATGATAAACAGATAAACCCCCATTATCATATCGGATACGCTGAGGTTTATTACAAACAATCGATAACTTTTGGTTAAAACTTTTCTTTCATACGCTAACCTAAACCCGATCACCGTCAGATTACCAACAACGGAGACGACAGCCAAAATCCAAAGCAGTACCCTCTTGAACTGGTCGCCTAAAAGATCATCACACGATGAAATGGCGTCGGTGGGGGCGTAACAGAAATCCCCAGGGATGCCCGGGCCGCGGACTTTGGGACAACACATCTGAAAATGGTCTACGTAGAAACCGGAAGTGACGCTGATGTGCGCGAGAGCTCTAACCGTGTTTTCGTTTATTTTTAATTCAGTTGATCTTACATCGAGTGTTACCAGCTGATGTGGATTTTTAGAAGGTGCAACATACAAAATGTTAACTCGGGTGTGACTAAGGTTTAACTCTTGCAACTGACGCAATGCAAATTCAAATTCTGTAATGTTAGTGTAAGATAAATCAAACGTTCTTATTTGAATAGATTGGTATTCCACAAAATTAATATAATTCAGTGCCCTATTATGTGAAAGATTAAATACCCTTAAATTAGGAGTTATATCGAGTATGTTATGACGGGTTAACTGTCTTATGTTGTTGAAACTCAGGTCTATAAGATAAACCTGGGCGTTTTGGTCGGGGTTGAAGAAAATATTTTCATCACTGGATAGATTACAGTTGGACGCGTGAAGTTCAACAAGTGCATTGAGATTACCACGTGATGCAGGAGTTATCTTGGACAAATCTATACCGGATAGGTTTAAATATTTTGTGTTGCTGTCGAATTCACTGAGGCTGGTTAAGTGTATTTCACCTGGGTGTATGGCGGGGTAGACCACGCCCCCTTCACAGTGAAACCCTTCAGGGCATACCACGTGACAGTCTAACTCGTCATCGCCACGTGAACAGTGTGTCTTGTTGTCACATACGTGAACGGGTAGGATGTAAACAGTTCTATAATTATCATCAGACTTACATTTAAACAGATCCCTAGCTTGTATTTCAACTAATTCGTCTTCTCCATAAGGACAGTCTGGATACCCATCGTTAATGCTATACAGAGGGATACAGTACGAATCAGGACACTTATACAAACCTTCAGAACAGTTAAAGTTGTCGCAATGTTCTAGATGCGACAAATCCGAACAACCTAATTTGCTATTGTATTTTCCTTTCAAATGTACACAGTGAGGAGCCAACTTTCTTGTGCCAAGAACATTTGTACTTGCGTCTGTATTCCCGTCTTTGTCTCTACAATACATGAGCCTGTCGTCAATGGTCTTAGAGTAGACAGTAGGACAGTCTCCGCTTAACGCTGAACAGTTCTTGTCGTCAGTTAGGTTTACAGTAGCTGCTGACTCTACGGTGTCTGCCTGCGTCAGCTCACACACATGACTCGTGTTTGAGAACCACTGACTCGGGAGACACGTGCCGTCCTCACACAAGGTTTCCAAACAACCGTTATCACAGTCTTCTTCATCCTCACCCCCGGGACAGTCGTATTGCCCATCACACTGCTGTTCAACAGAATAGTAACGTTCCGGACGAAACCCTATTTTGAGTTTGCACGGTAACTGCTGACCAGTGATTGTGGAATGTTTAGCACATATCTCTTCATCTCTACCGTTGGAACACTCTCTGCGTCCGTTACAAACTGAGCTATACAATACATATTCATCTTCATCACACATATACATATACCTCGGTTTATCTGCATCATGATAGAATGTGTTTTTGGAAATAGACTCTAAAATTCTGTTGTTATACAAATAAAATGCACTGTGACGCAAAATTTTGAGAAAGTCTTTATCTCTCACGTGTTGTATTTCGACCATTAGATTATTGTGAAGCAATGGACGGAATTGTTCGAATTCACAAATGACAAGATGAGTCAATTTGCCCAACAACACTGTGAGATCCGTCATGAATGCCACGCTGTCGCATGTCACGTTATCGTGACGTGATCCGCCAATGTTGATCCAAGCTACGTGCTTTGCACCGCTGGGGCTCCAGCTATTGGTCAAAACCATGGGGAAGGTGAAGGTCAAGGGAAGATCACCTTCCCACACAAACCCATACACCTTTCCTAGTTTCCTTTGAACGAGACCAATGTGGACAAAATATCCTGTTAAGTGTGTTCCCGCTCCTTCAATATTCTCTAGATATGTCTGTAAGAAATTAAGTTCTTGCTTTGTTTCAAAAGTAGCCAATTTCGCTTTCTTTGACTCACAAAAAGACCGAGCCCTTCTACGACTAATATTGTTGTCCGATTTCTTAATGAAAAAACAAGACAATGTTGACCGTGAACTCGATTTTCTAAAGGTCAGCCACCCTTTTCCACACTCTCCACACAGCGAAGTGCTAAACTCTTGGTTGTTTTGCAAATCATCTGTTCCTGAAATGTATTGTTCATATGTTTCTTTATAATAGGCTGATCCTGACATAAAAATGATATAATAAAAATAAAATAATCCTGTTCTAAATCTACAATTATATTGAGGAAGATGTGTTAGTAATATTGCCAGACGTTTAGCGTTGATTCGACTGGATTTTTCAAATATGTCATCAGCATTTGGAAAACACGGAAATCGATTGCGCTTGAAGGTAAAATGTTGAAACTTTAACAACCGGTCTAATGCTTCCGTCAACTGATCTAAACCTTCCGTTAACCCATCTGTCGTGTTCTAATCATCAAAGTGAATGAAAGATTCAGAGTGAGTATCGTTCACGTGAACCATCAAGTGAAGCCGAAGTTTCATTGGTTCGTGTTCCGATGCCGGAAAAAACTGCCTGACGATATTTTTAAACCTTCGAACTTGAAGAGCCGTGTCATCCCACGGAGACGAAATTAGAAGTAGGTCAATGTCGCCGGTCCGGTAGTCATCCAATGGTAGCTGGTATTTAGACATCGAGACATCTGTTTCAAATAAGAATAAACGGTATAGTAACAAGTTCAAAATGATGTAGGGCCTACGGCACAGATCTTTAAATTCTTTGATAT
This sequence comes from Physella acuta, assembly GCF_028476545.2. Classification (NCBI taxonomy): domain Eukaryota; kingdom Metazoa; phylum Mollusca; class Gastropoda; family Physidae; genus Physella; species Physella acuta. The sequence goes on along the minus strand of NW_026731761.1, from coordinate 13,651 downwards.
AAGGTTCTTTTTGAACTACTATATTAATCAAGACAGAGTACACTTTATTAAAAGGTACAATTAAAAACCTTTTGATCTATATTAGCTGCACTACACCACATAAACCACTCTCTGCCTATATCTACCCCAAAACCCTATTCCATCCCTTCTTCACACACGAACTCTCAACCTCCCCTTTCTTAACGTACCACTAACGACTAAGTCAAATAAACTATAATGTAAAATTATTCCTAGTTAGTATTTGGTTGGTTTTATTTTTCAATCAATAGAAACCACGATAAAGCCAGTTGTAACTTTAACAATTTTCCAATTCATCTAAAAGTTTTAAGGCTTTAGAAGTTTTATTGTTTTAGTTCTTTTTTTTTACGAAATAAGGTTGCTGGCTGTATGTTCAAACCCCAGGAAAATTGCAGAAGACCAAAAAAAAAATGAAGGGAGTTTTCTGTGGTGGTCCCATGTGTCTTGGGCACAAAAAGGTGAAAAAATTCGATGAAGATGACGCATAACGTGTAACTAGCAACCTTTAACATATGATCATTTATTATATCATGCCACACAACCTATTCAACCAGGCAGGAAATGTTTTCAAGCATGTCTAAGTCTGACAACTGACATGGTTTAAAATTTAACAATTACTTAAATATTCTTCTAAATATTGCCATTCCATTTTGTTTCATTAAAAATGTTATCTTTGTGATACTTTCAAAACCAAGTACCTTTTATAATAAAATGATAAAATAATGCACATATGAAAACGGTACCAAGCTTTTTAAAATTTTAAAATGCTAAGACGGTATCTCTTAATAAACATTACAAGGATCTAAATTCTAAACGCAGTAGCTATATATTGTTCGAGTTATATTACGTCACTTGCAGTGGTGTTGCGATGGAGGGGGTGCGCAGACCCTTAGGTGATCGCCAAAAAGGTAGGAAAAAAATCATTGAAAAGCTCGTTATGTTGCAGTATTAAGTTGTAGGAAAAAGTTGTTGTTTTTTTTTTAATTTAAAAAAAAATATTTTTTAATTAAAACCACATGACCAAGTTTAGCCATGTTTGTTGACTAGGACTAGGATAAAATGAAAACAACCAAATTGTTGAAATTGTTTTGGATTTTCATTTTAGTTGCCAAAAATACTAAAATCACCCGATACATCCAACCTTAAGTAAAGTCCAACAAAAACAAACAGCACACGATTTAAAAAAAAAATTTTAAATCCACCATTCTGCCTCCGTTACATTAACGTATAACATTAACGTATAACATTAACGTATAACATTAACGTATAACATTAACGTATAACATTAACGTATAACATTAACGTATAACATTAACGTATAACATTAACGTATAACATTAACGTATAACATACGATTTCTCCAGCCATGGTAGTGAAATTTATATTCTTCTCAACTTTAACGTGAGAGATTAGAGACTTTAATTTGCTTGCAATACGTTGTTCGTGGATTCACTGTTTTAAAGAGTAATAAATATCACTGATTCTTATGTGGCTATCTGACCGATAAATAGCAATTGCTCGACGCGAGGGGGTGGAAGGCGATATTGTTTGGTCGAAATATTAAGAACTTAAACATACAATCAGGATTTCTATTTTTAAAATTACCTAATAAAAAAACTTTACTATAAAAATTGGTAATTTTACCGAATAGATGGGCGTAGGATTGCTCCATAACCCCCTAATATTGCAATTTTCGCATAGTTTAGAACCAACATAATAGTTCATCTTGTTCTTACAAGTAATAATATAAATTGAAAATATAGTACAATAAGATAATTTCTATGCTTCTGTTACTTGCTTTAATTAGTAATCACTGAAAACATAATTTAAAAATCATTACGGTAGTCGAACTCCCAAAGTAGCCAGTTTTATATATAGATTTGCATTTGACCTTGACTTATGTATTGCTAATGTGTTCAGCACTATCCCCATCCACCTTTACCTTACCTTACGAGAGACATTTATCTGAGCTGGGTGGACTCAAGGACCAGAGTCAGGTACCCATCAGAGCTGGGTGGACTCAAGGACCAGAGTCAGGTACCCGTCAGAGCTGGGTGGATTCAAGGAAACAGAGTCAGGTACCCATCAGAGCTGGGTGGACTCAAGGACCAGAGTCAGGTACCTATGAGAGCTGGGTGGACTCAAGGACCAGAGTCAGGTACCCGTCAGAGCTGGGGGGACTCAATGACCAGAGTCAGGTACCCGTCAGAGCTGGGTGGACTCAAGGAAACAGAGTCAGGTACCCATCAGAGCTGGGTGGACTCAAGGAAACAGAGTCAGGTACCCATCAGAGCTGGGTGGACTCAATGACCAGAGTCAGGTACCCATCAGAGCTGGGGGGACTCAAGGACCAGAGTCAGGTACCTATGAGAGCTGGGTGGACTCAATGACCAGAGTCAGGTACCCATCAGAGCTGGGGGGACTCAAGGAAACAGAGTCAGGTACCTATGAGAGCTGGGTGGACTCAAGGACCAGAGTCAGGTACCCGTCAGAGCTGGGTGGACTCAAGGAAACAGAGTCAGGTACCTATGAGAGCTGGGTGGACTCAAGGACCAGAGTCAGGTACCCGTCAGAGCTGGGTGGACTCAAGGACCAGAGTCAGGTACCCATCAGAGCTGGGTGGACTCAAGGACCAGAGTCAGGTACCTATGAGAGCTGGGTGGACTCAAGGACCAGAGTCAGGTACCCATCAGAGCTGGGGGGGGCTCAAGGACCAGAGTCAGGTACCTATGAGAGCTGGGTGGACTCAAGGACCAGAGTCAGGTACCTATGAGAGCTGGGTGGACTCAAGGACCAGAGTCAGGTACCCATCAGAGCTGGGGGGACTCAAGGACCAGAGTCAGGTACCCATCAGAGCTGGGTGGACTCAAGGACCAGAGTCAGGTACCCATCAGAGCTGGGGGGGCTCAAGGACCAGAGTCAGGTACCTATGAGAGCTGGATGGACTCAAGGACCAGAGTCAGGTACCCATCAGAGCTGGGTGGACTCAAGGAAACAGAGTCAGGTACCCATCAGAGCTGGGTGGACTCAGGGACTCCATATAGACTCGAGCCCGGGATCCGAACTACGTTTTGGTATGTCTCATGTTACAAGTTCTGGTCAAGCTCATCCCACTGGGTGTTGAAAAATAACAATTACCTTCTTTGTATTTCCATTACATTCGATGTAGCGCCACACCCAATTAAAGTAAACTTTTAATAAACGATTAATCAAAATATTAAAATTTCTACTTACACCGGATGATCAACGTACACAGCAGAAAAATTGAAAGTCTCATTCTGATAGAAAAGTGTACCATCAAGCCCTGGTTAAATTGTACAATCAAGCCCTGATAGAAGTGTACTCAGAGAAGGATTGTTAGTGTTAGTCTGCACGAACATGCCAGTCCTAACCCATACAATTTCTACATGCAAATTTTTAGTCTGTCGCGCGTTTAATATTGTATGAAACGCAGAAATGTCATACATATTTCAGATCACATTGGTAGAATAATTGGGGAGCTTTGTCATAGTGATAACATTTTCAAATTTATGACACTAGAATAGAGGAACTAGCTCTTCCACAAACCTGCTTCTCTATTCTCAATACTAAAATCATTATATATATATATATATATATATATATATATATATATATATATATATATATATATATATATATATATATATATAAATAGTCAAAGTTCAATTTGATTTAGGAATGCACCTCTCTGAACAATGAAATGCACCCCTTTATTTATCAAAATACAGCCAACTGTATAAAAAAAATAATTAGGCGACCAATTAAGTCAAATTGAATGTCACGATGCATTGTCTTTATGTCTTGACCCACGTACCAACTACGAACCGTTTCTGTCAGTTAGAAGTGCCTGCAATTTCACACGGGCGTTTCGATCTAGACAGACTGACGACTGACGACAGACAGAGGAAGTGAGTTAAATAAAAGCTTGTAAAAACGTGTCCCATTGGACATGGAAATACTAATCTTTACTCTGGACTTGAAATACTCCTCACTGTACATAAAACGTTACACATGGGACATTAAACTACACCCCCTCCGCATATTAAACATCACCCCTTGGTTATGGGAATACATCTGTCTGGTCACAAAATACTGATGTGTGGCCAAACAATCAAATATCATACCGGGACATGAAACATATTTGACACCAGTCACGTCCTTAATTGGGTGTTTCCACACTGCTGTTGTTAAATTATGCACAATGTTTTCGTGAGCTGAACTTTCAATACTTGAATAGAACGCCCAATCTGACCTAAACACATGTCGGTTGGGCGATGACCTAATCGTCCAAGGTTAGCTAGGTCATATTTCGAATCGGTTGTGAAATATTGCTGGCTAATATGATTGTAGTCTACTAGTTTTGGAAGTGTGTGTATGCTTGTGTGTGTGTGGTTATGTTCATACATGTGTGTGTTTACGTGTGTGTATGTTTGCGTGTGTGTATGTTTGCGTGTGGGTGTTTATGTTTGCGTGTGTGTGTATGTTTGAATGTGTGTGTCTTCGTGCGTGTTTGTGTGCTTGCGTACGCGTGCGCGTCTGTGGTGGGGGCGAGGGGGGGGGGGGGGGGAAGAGAGAGAGCTAACCCATCATCTTTCACCCGAGATGAACCTATAGCTAAACAAATATATATTATTAAGACGTATTAGAAACAGATTATTGTTGTTTATCTTTAATAAAATATCTTAAACATATGCCAAAGATTTGTGTAACTTCTGACAAGCCTACATTACCCCTAAATGGCTCACCAAAATTCTACCGCCACACCTTAGATCCGCCTATTTTCGCTCACTTGATTTAGACTTGATAAAGACTTGATTAAGACTTGATTAAGACTTGATGAACACTTGATGAACACTTGATTAACACCTGATTAACACTTGATTAACACTTGATTAACACTTAATTAACACTTGATTAACACTTGATTAACACTTGATTAACACTTGATTAAGACTTGATTAAGACTTGATTAACACTTGATTAACACTTGATTAACACTTGATTAACACTTGATTAAGACTAGTACCTCACCCCACGTCAACGGTTTTCTTCTAATACAATAAAATCACCATACATTATTTCCAGAAATATTTCTACAAATAAATGCCATAATCAATTGATTATTATGTTAACCTGTCTTTACTTCTAACTAGTCTATCTTTTGGTTAAGAAAGCAAGAATCGTATTCTTCAACAATTGACTTATATGTGATTTTTAACAATAGACATTTTGTTCAAAAGCTCAAATTACTATTGACTTCTACATCATTTAAGGGGGGAGTTATAGATGATAAACTTTGTAGGCTAAAAAACAAGCGTCAAAACGGTATTAGAAGTATCATTCTATAATATTCTTTCTTCAATGGAATTAACTTTTTTTTTAAATCAAACAAGGCAAGAATTATTTTTTTCAATTGAAGTTTGAACCACTATAATAATTGAAGAGTAAATTCCCCTAATCAATTTTCAAAAACGTTTGTAGTTTTTGTTAATCCTACAAAAGAATCAGGAGACGAAAAATATCGTTGAATCATGCTGCGGAAAGAAAATTTATTTTTCTAAAGAATTAATACTTATAGAATTTAAAAAAAAAAATAAGATCTCGAAGCCTACCTGGCATTGATATAAAATTCATTATTTCATGAGGGTTTGCGTTAGATAGTGGTCAAATAAAAAGCCTCATCGCTGACCTTTCAAACTAACACTACTTATGTATTTATTTATATGAATAGGCATAATTGGCCAGTGTGGTGAACCAAATTCAGCCTGTGAATACAGCAATCTGTGTTCAAATCTTTTTCCTTTAAATCTAATTCATTGTTTAATGAAAATTTTAAAATTTGGATTCATTAAGAAACAAATATCATCTTCTTCTTCTTCTTCGTTCTTAATTATAAGTGTTGAGGCGGATCGAGATTTATCTGCCAGTGGGTTTTAACTCGAGACTTTGTTCGAATTTATCAACCATGAGCTTTTTGCCGACTCGACCACGCCTCCAACACAATTAAGCGTTACGTGTCAACTGGTTATGCGCCATTGAGGCCATTGACTCCGATTTCAGCCTGCTTTTCTTTTTGGATTTGCTTCCATAGCCTTTGTCCAACCAAGAACAAACTACAAGGCAGCAGTTGTTTAATTTTGGAGTTGTCTCTCCTAGAAGAGTGGCTGTCCCCAGCTAACGAGCCTCATCTGCCCGAGGGTTCGATCTCGAGACTTTTTCGGTTTAGCAACCATGAGCTTTACCGACTCGACCACGCCGACCCCTTCACAAATATCATAAATCACTATAAAAAATAATAAAAAGTTACAAACACCAACAAAGCATTTATCAGATTTTTTCTGACTCAAGTTTTTCGTTAAAAAGTTTATTTACAATCACTGATCACACTTTTTTTTTGTGTGAAAATTTAAACTTTTTTCTCATTTAACTACTTCAACCATCATTTACGATGGAACCGACCCACTTACCATCTTTCACGAATTGTTTTTAGAGTTTTTCTCATCCTCATTGCATCATAAAAAGATTTTTTTCATCATTATTTTACACCAAAAAAAAGTTATTTCGAAACATTTTTAATAACTTTGAAAAAATGTTAGCTTGAAATCAATTATCCACTAACTAATAAGCTACGTTTATATAACCTGCAACGAAAATCTAGAAAAAAAACATTTCGGTTTGTTGTGTGGGAATGAAATAATGAATGTACTGTATTGTGAGCTTGTTAATGTTTGTCCTGTTTACATGTCGAGTTGTTTAATATCACATTTTGTCAACACCCACTTTTGTCATTGTCCAGTTTTGTCATTGTCGAGTTGTGTCCTTGTCCAGGTATTTAATGTCGTGTAATAAGTAGCGTCCAGTTTTGTCATAGTCCTATGTTGTCATTGTCCAGTTTGTCATTGTCCAGTTTTTCATTATCTAGTTTTGCCATTGTCCAGTTTTGCCATTGTCCAGTTTTGCCATTGTCCAGTTTTGTCATTGTCCAGTTTCTCATTATCCAGTTTGTCATTGTCCAGTTTGGCATTGTCCAGTTTTGCCATTGTCCAGTTTCTCATTATCCAGTTTGTCATTGTCCAGTTTGTTATTGTCCAGTTTTGTCATTGTCCAGTTTGGCATTGTCCAGTTGTGTCCTTGTCCAGGTATTTAATGTCGTGTAATAAGTAGCGTCCAGTTTTGTCATAGTCCTATGTTGTCATTGTCCAGTTTTGTCATAGTCTTATGTTGTCATAGTCCAGTTTTTTTTGTCTTAGTCCTATTTTGTCATTGTCCAGGTATTTAATTAAATTGTAAGTTAGGGTCAGGGCAGTGGCGTAGCGAGGTCGGGTGTCACCCGGTGCGGCACTTAATGGTGTCACCCCCCAGAGGCGTAGTGACCCTTCCTGTGGACAAACTTTCAAATTTTCGATTTGCACCCCCCCCCCCCTCAAACTTTCGATTAGCACCCCCCCCCATCAAGTTTTTCGCTATATATTTTGCTATTTTTTGCCTTGGTGTCACCCCCCTAAATGGTGTCACCTGGTGCGGTCCGCACCCGCCCCCCTCGCTACGCCCCTGGGTCAGGGTTTGTTTCAGACAGCTATCTTCGGGGAGGGGGGGGGGGTCACTTGAAACCTCCGGGAGGCGAACGCTGGTTAACGTAGTAAAAACTTTGATTACAATTTTTTTTTTATTTTGTCCGGGGACAGTGCCCCTCCCCCCCCCCCCCTCAACCGGGGACATGGCTGGAAAAAAACACATGTTTTGAGTTGTCCCTATTACAACAATAATATTCGATTGAAACACTAGTAATGTCTTTATTATTTACATTTTGTCCTCCTGGAGTAAAATGTGCTAACTAAACAAAACAAGCGATCAAACAGCAGTAGCAGGGCCCACTTTAAAATGGGTACGTTCCGCCATCGCCGGAAGCGCGCGTGGAACGGGGGTCGTGTTCTGGAACTTGCCTCCCCCAGAGGATCATCCTGAGGGTGTCCCTGTACCTGGAACTCATCTTCAGATAGATGAAGAAGTTGACGGTGGCGTTGAGGGACTCCAACAGGAAACCGAACGACCACGAGACCTGGTTGGCGTTGACTTGCGACCCGTTTTTGGCGAACTCTGGGACCAAACTCATGACCAGCTGGTTGACCGTGTTGGGGGTGAAGCAGACGATGAAAAAAATGGAGATCAGCGACACCATTTTCCCGACTTGTTTGTTCCGGTGAGTCAGAGACGGAAGTTGGGTGTTGCCTTTGTTGAAAACAACGACGCTCTTTTCCCGCCATTGCGTCGCTTCGCGCAGCTTGTAGACTAGAACCGCGGTGAATATGGCCACGCTTAGAAACGAGGTCACGGAGAGAAATACGCCGAAGGCGAATGCGATATTGTCAACAGAGAAGCGGTCGGCTGTGAAGGTTAAAGATGTGAGAGTTCTGTTTCTGGTAGGTTCAAACACCGAAACGAGCCGACTTGTGTAGAAAGTTGGCGCAACGCTCGCCGCCATAACTACGAAAACTATAGTTATATACAACATAGACCGTTTAGGAGTGATGATGGATTTAAATGTCAAAGGCATGGTTATACACAGACAGCGTTCCACGGAAGCGGACGCTAAAATCCAACTCGATACCCGAGCGCAGGATAATCGAGGCAGCCCAGCGGTTAGGTAAACAAACTCGCTTGGTTTGAAAGGGAGATCGAGGCTGGAGAAGAGCGGGTTGTAACAGATACTCAGCCACACGGCGAATACGACTATTCCGAGATCGGATACAGCCAGGCCGGTCAGCGTCACGTTGATGGCCTCGCCGTACCCCAGCCGGGCGAAGACGCAGATGTTGATGACGTTGACGACCACGCCCACCGCGCTGACGATTTGGCAGAGGATGGCCATGTTGATGACGACGATGATGTTGCGGACCTCGTCGCTGACGACCTGCCGGACAGGCCCGCCGTCCGTGGCGTTGAGGCTCGCGTAGCACACGGTCGCTACACTGACCGTTGACCCGGCGACCGAACCGCTGGTGAAGGAGCCGCTGCTGGTAGTCATGTTCTGGACTGTGATGGTTGCTATGGCAACGGACCCCACTGTGGTACCGTCCATTGGTGAAGCTACCTCTGATAAGAAAAATAACATAGTGTAAATTATGTTGGTTTTTATCCAGCTACTAAAATAGTTTAACTATAAAGCTTGTTTCTTTTTTTCTTCTCAGCTATAAATTAAAAGTAAATTGCAATACCGTTTTATTTCCTAAAATCCACAGTATTTATCAGTCCCGTAATTGTGTAGGTTATCCAGTAAATTATATTGGGATATTTTAACAAATTTGCTTAACTGGTAGTTAAAAGGGACGGAAATTTTATATACAAGATCTCCGAAAACTTTTCATTAGGTCGTAAATCAATTTATAATTAACTCCGCTTTTCCAGCTAGGCGCTTATTATTATTAAAAGTTAAATGAAGCGTTTGGGGATTTTTTTTTTCTTATCTAAAAAAAAAAATTACTGGTATTAAATTTTCTAACCTTAACAGCTATCATAGCCATTTAATTTCCAACTAGGCCTATATTTTAAAACTCTATAATTATTCCGTATCTGATATTTCCTTGAGTTGTTTTCGAATACTGTTAAGTTTCGGGTAGACTTCCATTTTTTTCTTCTCTATCTAATCTATTTTATTTTTAACACAATTTTAGAAAAAAATAACAAAGGAATACATGTACTATATTTTGCCTATAATTATTTACCTGTGTAATTAGTGAAGAAAAAATCTCGTAAATATCCAATTTAGTTTACTTCTCTGTAATTATTTAAACTCTCTCCAATGTTTTTTTGTGAAATCTATTCAGGATCTAGATCGCAAATTTAAAACAAATTTTTGTTAAAGAATTTGTTGACTGAATGTGTATTTAAACGATACAATTTTGGTAAAAATGTTCTCATGCTGTATGTGACATATTTGCTAGCTTCTTTCTTTTTGTGCTGCTCCAATTGTGGATGGCTCATAGTTTATTGAAGGTTGATTGTTTTTCTTTTAATTAATTGTTGATGTTGTTAGTTTGTTAATGATTGAGGGTGTGTGGTAGCTCGTGTAGTGTTGAATGCTGATGTATTTTGTGCGGTTTGTGAAGGCTAGCTGAGCGGGGAATAGCGTCACGAAACGCCACACTTTAACGTAGAATGACAAAAGTTTAAATGGCGTGTTATTCACGCGTGTTTTGTATGCAAGTGATTTCAACCGGATCAAATTTGGTTGGTTTTTTAAATTGTTTTTTTTTATTTTATTTTTTGTAAGCCAGTAATTTTAACCGGATCAAATGCTTGAGCATCTGTACGCCGGTAATTTTAACCGGATTCAACACTTGAGTTTAGTATAAAGCTAGCTATTGAGAACTTAAAAACTGTGTTTTTGTGATAGTTTCTATAATGGAACTAAAAGCAATGAAATGGACACAAGTCGTTTGTTGATGTAAATTAATGTAAGACTCATTTTGTGTGGTCCTTTGATGGTCTATGTTAACTTGGTCATCTTTTTATAAAGATACTAATATTAATAATATATTAGTATAGATACCAATTTTGTTTTTATCTTTTTTTTTTGCTAGAATTATGCTTTAAAATTTAAAATTTAATTTTTCAAACATTTAATAAACGAAGATTCAGATCTAATTTTATTACCATAAATGTGGGGTTGGCGTGGTCGAGTTGGTAAAGCTCATGGTTGCCAAACCGAAAAGTCTCGAGTCTGAACCCCAGTAGGGCTCGAAAGCTGAGGACAGCCACTCTTCTAGGAGAGACAACTCCAAAATCAAACAACTGCTGCCTTGTAGTTTGTTCTTGGATGGACAAAGGTTACGGAAGCAAATCCAAAAAGGAAAAGCCGGTTGAAATCGGAGTCAACGGCCTATAAGATGTTGACGCACTACTTAATTGTGTTAGAGGGAAGACCTTCCAGTATTAAAAATTAAGAACGAAGAAGAAGGAGAAATTATCATAAATATCCAACACTAATAATATCAAAAGCGAACAAGAGAAAATAGTCTTGCTAGTATTACCTTGTGGTTGATGTTTTACTTTCCCAAACAGGTAATAGAAAAGGTTACTCTGAAATCTCCTTGTGTCCTGTACTGACTTGTATTAAAGTGTGAGGTTTGTCTCCCTTTGCCGAACGAATAACAATATATTCGATTTTATTTTTTATTCAATGAACTTTTAAATTGCGTCTAGTCAAGATGTCTCTGCTAAGCCTTTATGTCAATTAAAGTACAAATTACAAGCTAGCTTTAATTTTTTTTAAAAAGGGAAGAAATTGAAAATGTGGAATAAGCCTAATTATAATAGAAATTTCAAATTTATTTTGTATCGACATCCTATAATTGAAATGAAATTGCATTCCAATCATGTAAACGCCAGAATTTTTCTTTGACTACCTATGAAATGAGTTATTTTAACTGAAAGTAAAATTTAAAACCACGGATTGAGAATGGTAATTACATTTAGAATTAAGATATTTATCAATTTAACGTAAGCTTCCAATGTGACACTAAATTATTAGTTGTAATTGAAAATGGTTTTTTCTTCTATGGAAACTCATTTTATAATAGATCGTGAATAGTTTATTTCCAAACGAATGTTAATGAAAGGGTCGGATGAACAAAATAATTTTACCCTTCCGTTTTGCTGTTAGAAGCTTTTTTTTTTCAGACATAAAATCGATAACGAAATGGTCGGCTATCAGAACCAGATTTGTGATTGCTCGTTAATAGTTATTTTTTTTAAAAAGCTGTTGTTTTTAACATGAAAAATTTATAGGCGAAATTTTCTTTTCCAGGTTTATGAAATGGCCAAGTTTGCTCTGATTTACTTCGGTCCATTTTGCTGTGATCGGTACCTGGTTTGTTGAGGAAAATTAAAGTGGTTGTGCATCGTGCTCACCACATCATCCCTCCACATGTTTAGATCAAAGATGCTTGTGAATTATTTGTGAACTCTACTTCAACTGCCCTACTTGGGGCACTGAAACCGTACAATATTTACATCTCTTTTCAAAAATTTCAAAGTTTGAAAACAATTAACGGTCAAAGACTTCAAAGAGTAAATACAGAAGTTAATAGGGTTTTTTTTAAAGCTTGTCGTACAACTTATCATTATATTGCATAAGAGATAACCTGCTTAAATGGCAATTTAACAACAAAAAACGTGCTTTTTAAATCTAGTAAACCTACTGAATTAATATTTTGGAAAGAACAATCTGTATCCGATCTAGGGAGATCGTGTAACCTGGATGTTATTTGTATTCGTCCGACAAAATTCCCACACTGTAAACGTCAGTCTTTAAAAAAGACAAGTGAATGGATTTTTTAAACGTTTGCTGCCTAAATGCTCGGACATAGTGATACATATTGGTACACATCGGAGACAAGTTTAACTGTGCCTAACGATCAAATATATCAATTTTGTTTTACTGTTTGGTCGGATATGTTGTGACTGTGATGAGTTTTTATTAAGACTAAATTTACATCAATTCGAAAATCAAGCAAGGATTAATTTGTTTATGACTTTTAAAGAACATTTCCATATCAAATTTAGCATTAAGCGCGGATTAATAGTGTCGCGTTTATTTTTTTAAAAAAACAGCAAACCGTCAACTTTAAAATCAAGCTCGTGTTACTGTACACTTTCATATCTAATTTAAAATGTAGACATCTCATCTAGGCCAACTAATATATTTATGGAAGAAATATCGGGATGTTAATCCGTCTCATTAAATCTATTCACGGAGATGGATCTTTAGGATGATTGCAAACATGAAAATGTTTAAGTTCAAACACTAGTTCAAGTGACAGTGCACTAAAACAATATATTTTGATTATATACGCAGTGGAAAACAGACTTCGCATTACAAAATTTAATCAGTGTGGTAGTGTTTGCCTAACAGCGCCTTGCCTGTATGGTGTTGATGACGCTTCACAGTGTAACTTAAATCTTGGATGTTTTTTTCATTGACATTTACTATCTATAGGGTATACTATAGGATCATTACTTCAATAATGTTGTGTCGCTCTTTTGACGACTTTTGCCCTCTTCCACCTCTATCTTAACACATTGTCACAAAGGGTCAGACCGCTTACCCCCCCCCCCCACCCCCACCCCACACACACACACACAAAACTGCAGTTGTTATTGGTTCAAAACATCTATTAAATTTCTACTATATTAATTAAGCTTAGTCAAGATTTGGCCATTTTTTTTTTACAAAATCGAAATAATTGTTACAATTCAGTTTAAAAAACTTCTTTTTAAATTCTAAAAAATGTGACGTCACACTTTCTGAAATCTTACCCTCTCGCTAGTCACACACCGTGACGAAAATCAAAACACATCACCCTCCCTCTTACAGTAAGAACTGTAACGTCATTTATTGAGGACCCCTGGTATATTCAAAAAACAAGTTTGGTAGGCCCAGTGTTATAGGCGAGTCGGATATAAACGCATATGACCCCACAAGTCTACTTGTACATTTAATTAGGGTTTTAAGACATTTTTCTAAGGGGGCGTATTTGAAACTTCATGGGGGGGGGGGGGGGGGGTGAGTGCACTTTAAATGTCCGGGACATTTGTTAAATTATACATTTTC